>NC_141159.1:59956597-60239097 GCF_053477565.2 Lygodium microphyllum | reverse complement strand
AGAGAGAGAGAGAGAGAGAGAGAGAGAGAGAGAGAGAGAGTTGGGGATAAAAATGAGAAAGAGAGAGATAGAGAGAGAGAGAGGGTATTATTGAGGGGGATGAGGGGAGGAAGATGCATGTTGTGGGTCTCCAAGAAATTAAGGAGAGAGAGCTACTAGTGTTGAGAGAGAGAGAGAGAGAAAGAGAGAGAGTTGGAAATAAAAATGAGAAAGAGAGAGATAGAGAGAGAGAGAGATGGTATTATTGAGGGGGAGGAGGGGAGGGAGATGCATGTTGTGGGTCTCTAAGAAATGAGAGAGAGAGAGAGAGAGAGAGAGAGAGAGAGAGAGAGAGAGAGAGAGAGAGAGAGAGAGAGAGAGAGAGAGAGAGAGAGAGAGAGAGAGAGAGAGAGATGTTATTGAGGGGAGTGAGATGTCGGTGGTTGGTCTCCAACATATGAGAGAGAGAGAGAAAAAAATTGGTTGTGGTTCTAATGAGGAGAAGGAGAGTAAGATGTGGTGGTGTAGTGGCAGTGCTAGTGGTGGTAATGTTATTGAGGGGAGTGAGATGTTGATGGTTAGTCCCCAACATACGAGGAGAGAGAGAGAGAGAGAGATGAGAATTGGTTGTGGTTCTAATGAGGAGAGGGAAAGTAAGATGTAGTGGTGGTGGTGGCGGTGCTAGTGGTGGTGGTGGTGGTGGTGGTGGTGGTGGTGATGGCGGTGGTGGTGGTGGTGGTGGTGACAATGGAGGAGTAGCATTGGTGCTTGAATATGCCCAAAAGAAAAAGAGGACCAAGTGGACTATGTGGAATAGAACTCGAGTTGCCAAAAAAAACACACTCAAAATCTCACTCCAAAAGCTCGCTTCTCGCATGCACTCCCTACTTTACCAAGGCTTTCCTAATTGAGCACATGGATGTACCTTAGTACTTGTGGCTACCTAAGCACATGGCTAGCTTACTTCTAAGATATGCCTTTTAGCCAACTTTTAAAATGGTAAGTCATTGTGGGCATTAACATGTACATATATACATATAAGGTAGGGCTTATGTGTAATCTAAGTTCTTTGTGTGGGCATCTAAGGGGACTAGCATAGGTGCCTTTTTATTGTGTGAGTTACAATGTCGATGAATGGTGACTCTATGCAACAATTAGCCCAACCTAAGAGTTAAATAAGTGCCTAATCTAGTTTGGGTATGTGGGACTAGGAGTATACCTAGGGTGTGAACAATTTAGGGTGAAGCACTTGAGTGGCTAGTTGGGTGATGCTCCAAGTTATCATACAAAGGTGGCCTAAGCAAAGGTGGGATGTGATCGAGGATTCAGTTGTCACTTGAGTGCACTAATATGGAGGTGATAAAATCTAGTTGATGGTTCTTGGTTTCTCATTGAATCTAGAGTGGCCCTTGAGTGGTACTCAATGAGATGGATGCCTCTTGTGACTCACAAGTAGCACTCCTCGAGGTTACAGCCTCAAGTGGTTGGGTGGTTATCGAGTGAGACAAGTCAAAAAATAGGCTACTTGTTAGATCATGACATGAGGCCATTTTCACTCAACGTAACACATTTTGTAGTCGACCCTTGAGGCTAGTAGTAGAGATGATAGTTGTAGAGCATGTGAATGATATGTGTGCTAGTATTTGTGGGGACTCACGGAGGTGGCAATTGAATGTTGATGGCCTAGTGTAGCAACTTGACGGAGCTACTTGAGCATGGGTTTTGTCTCAAATCCTCCGTTTTCTTTTATCACAATCCTGCATCACTTAGTTACTCCACTTGAGTGGATAATCCCCTTCTCTAATGCCACTTACTCTCACCCTTTTCTCTCAAACACCCAGTGTTGCCATCAAGCACACCCTTTCTCTCCTCCAATTCTTAAGGCCATCCTTTTAGGATGTGCAAGTGTGTAAGGGAAAAAATGTAAACCTTAATTCAACATTAATTATACAATTTCCCAATTGATATGGCTCTAATTAGTAAATTACCCTTGATGACCTGAGTCAATGGTACCCTATTACTAATGCAAGATATAGGTGGTATGAGGTGTGACCCAAACTATAATGTGCTTAATATAATGTATCCTATCCTAGGTGCGCTTGAGTAAATTAATCCAAGGTGTGAGAATTGAATGTGTACATGGCCTACGTTTTTTTAGGGTTTACACATGGGACTAAGGTCACAATGTGTTTCCTAATGATTAGGTTCTTCATAGAGTGAGGGTGATGCACTCTAATTAGGTGCTAAGGTGTGAGTCTAACCTAATGCAATTGTCCAAGGATGAATGCCTTGGCACTCCTTGTGTGTGATGCCTGATACTAAGGTTGTGAATTAAGCATTTTATTGCAAGGCTTGATAGCTAGTGTGCTAAGTAAATGATTACCCACATATGCCCCACTTCACCAATGCTATCCTAAGTGAGTATAGGCGTGCCTAAGTGCTTATGGCTAATGAAGCATGCGACAAACAATGTGTATCCTAAAAATAAAGTGCCAAATATTTGTGGGGATATTGTGCTTAGAGTTTATGTGTGATGAAGTCTTTTACCAAGCTAGGTGACCTCTCAGATATGTATCTGGCCGACTCTTGAAATGGTGTAATCAAATTGGGCATAGGTAGGGCCTATGTATAATCTAGGTGCCTTGTGCGTGCATATAAGGGGACTAGTGTAGGCTCTTTTTATTGTATGATTTATATTATTGATGAATGGTGGCTTTGTGCAACAATTAGCCTAACCTACAATGTTAAAAAGTGCCTAATCAAGGTCATGTGTGTGGAGCTAAGAGTGTACCTAGCGTGTGAGCAGTATATGTGAATCGACCCTAGTATATTGAGTGTTGTTGAGTGATACCTCCTGATGTCAAGGTAGGGTGGTGTGAACTCTTGATAGGCCTTGATCAATGGTCTCCCTTAAGTTGTGGTTAAGAACTCAAATGTCATGCCTCAAGACTCAAAGTAGCTCTCGAATATGGCCTATAGTGTGCTCAGGTGGTTAACCTATTGGTCAAGTACACTTGAGGTGAGTGCTTGTATTCTCCAAATAATAAATTTCACTTAGTGCAAACATGCTTGATTGTTAAGCACTCAAGTGGGTAGTTGGGTGAGGCTTGATTTGTCATGTGAAGGTGGCATCTGATTGAGTTGTCACATGAGTGCATTAATATGGAAGTGACACAATCTAGTTTATGCGTGTTGGTTGCTCATTGTGACTTGAATGGCCCTCAACCAATGGTGCTCAAGTGAGGTGGATGTCTCTTGTGGCTCTTGAAAGGCACTACTCAAGGTTGTATCCTTGAGTGGCCAGGTGATTATCAAGTGAGCAATTCAACAAGCATGCTACTTGTTTGGTGGTGAGATGTATCGTTTCCACTCAAGGCAATGTAATTTTTTGTTGTCCCTCAAGGTGGCAAGTGTAGAACATGTAGGTAAAACATATGGCACTATTCGTGGCTACTCACAGAAGGTGAGCTCACTACAATCTCATCAGTTTGTATGTTTTTGCTTTCATGGGGAGAGAAGGCTTGTTAAATCAATGAGAGCAATAGATGTATTAACTATGTTAGAGATAGCTAGTGCCGATATAGGAGAAGCACTTGAAATAATAGCATTCCGACAAGTCTAGCTTTGAGCTTAGAAAAACTATGACATTTTATGGTGGACAATAAAAGTACAATGGTTCACAAATATTTTGGAAATTAATCCTTCTAGGCATGTGCATGCAATATTTTCTTGTCAATATTGTGGCCATATAATCGTTTGTAATATCATTTTGACAGGCAACTCAATGCGTATTAAAGTTGTAATATTTTAAGTCTTGGAAACAAGGACTACAACTCAATAAGGTAATCTAAAAGTGTATGTGCAAAGGGAGAAAGGCTAGTCAATAGCCAAAAAAGAGAGAGGGGTGCCTAACCTTGAGTGGAAGCCCAAACCCAAATCCCTATGTATAAAATGCAATAAGTGAATGGATAAACTCACTCTTATGGTGTGCGATCTTGAGAACTGTCTTCTCCCTTTGTTCTTGCTTCATGCTCTTGTGTTTCATTTTGAGAGTGAGGGAGTTGGGAAGTGAAGCTTCTCTATTGCTTCACATTTTTCTCTCATTCCCCCTTTTCTTGGGTGAGAGGTAGATCAAAGGAGGGGTTACGGAGGACCACCACACATATCATGGATCCACTTGCAAGCATTTTCATCATGGCATTGAGGGGAAGGTAAGAAGGTGAGTTTATTACACCCTCGTTGATTTGAGAGAAGGATTGATAGATCAATGAGAGGGAGAGATGCATTGGCTATGTGAGAGGAAGCCATTTCTAAAATTGAGAAGTGCTTGAAAAAATAAACATTTTGTCAAGTTAGCCATTGATCTTGAGAAAGCTTTAATAATGGCTCTAAGTAGCTCTCTCAAGATGTGGCATATAGTGTGCTTGAGTGTACCTACTAGCCAAAAGCACTTGAGGAGAGTGCTTGATTTCTCCAAATAATACATTTCACTTGAGTTCATACATGATGGAGTGTGAAGCACTCGATGATTGAATAGTTGGGTGATACTTGAGTTGTCATGCAAGGTGGCCTAAGTGAAGGTGAGATGTGATCGAGTATTCAATTGTTTGGCAAGTGCATTGACGCAAAGGTGATAAAATCTAGTTGATGGGTCTTGGTTACTCATTACGCCTGCAGTGGCCCTTGAGTGGTACTCAAGTGAGGTGGATGCCTCTTGTTGCTCTCAAGTGGCATTACTCAAGGTTGCGGCCTCTAGGGGCTAGGTGGTTATCGAATGAGATGAGTCAATGAACATGTGAGTTGTTAGAAGGTGACATGTGGTCGTTTTCACTCAAGGCACACTTCAAGTTGGCCCTTGAGGCTATTACTCAAGGTGGTAAGTGTAGAGCATGAAAGTGATATGTATGGTAGTCTTTGTGGCCACTCAAGGACGTGGGAATCAAATGGCAACGGCACCTGGCATGACTATTGGAGAGAGTTTCTCCAGTGTGGATCTCTTCTCTACTCCTCCCTTTTCCTTCACCATGGGCCCACATCACTCAAGTACTCTACTCAAGTGGATGATCCCCTTCTCTAATGCCACTTATTATCACCCTTTTATCTCAAGACTTGAGTGTAGCCATTAAGCACTCACCCTTTTCACTCCTCCAATACTTGAGAGGCCACCTTGGTGTGTAGGTGCCTAAGGCAAAGTATTTAAACATTACTTAAGGATTAATCATATGGTGCCTCAATTGATGTGCCTATTGTTAATAGATTCCCTTGACAACCTAAGTCAATAGTAACATACTACTAATAATGAAAGCTACTTGTAGTGTGGTGTTACCCAAAATATGATGTGCCTAATATAACATATCCTATCCTATGAGCCCCTGATTGAATTAATCCAAGGTGTAAGTGGTAGTGAACTTTACATTGTTTACATGTGGGACTAAGGTCACAATGCATGTCCTAATGCATAGGTTCTTCATAGAGAAAGGGTGATGCACTCTAACTAAGTGCTCAAGGCGTGAGTCTAACCCTAATGTAATTGTCATGGGATGTATGTCTCAGGAACTCATGGTGTGCAGTGCCTAATATTAAGGTCATGATTTAAGTGTTTTATTGTAAGGTTTCATACCTAGTGTGTTAGGTGAATGATTACCCACATATGCCACACTTTACCAAGGCTATTCTAGTTGAGCACGAGCATGCCTAAGTGTTCATGGTTACCTAAGCATGACTTAAGTGTTTTATTGTAAGGTTTTATACCTAGCGTGCTAGGTGAATGATTACGCACATATGCTGCGCTTTACTAAGGCTATCCCCTAACAGTAAAGCACCTAAGATGTGTGGGGATGTTTTGCCTAGAGTCTATGTGTGTCAAAGTGTTTGATCAACATAGGTGACCTCTAGGATATGCCTTTGGCCAACTCTTGAAATAATGTAATCATTTTGGGCATATGTAAGGGCCTATGTGTATTATGTGTGCTTTGTATGTGTGCCTATATTGTTTACATGTGGGACTAAGGTCACAATGTGTGTCTTGGTGCTTAGGTTCTTCATAGAATGAGGGTGATGCTCTCTAACTAGGTGTTAGAGGTGTGAGTCTAACCTTAATGCAATTTTCATAGTATGGATGCCTATGGCACTCATGGTGTACATTGCTTGATATTGAGCTTCTGACAACTATTTTATTGTAAGGCTTGATACCTAGTATGTTGGAGGTTTGCACTTTTTGAACACTATCTCATGTGGTGAATTTGTGATTGTTTGGAACTTAATATGATTGTTAGTGGTATACAGATATTAGATTATCATAGTTCAAAGTGAGAGATGATTCCTAAATGCATCAGGACTCCTCGGTATAATGATTTTTACACAACTAGATACTTATGATACTCAGTACCTATTTGGGTAATGATCTTGTCATAATCACGGATAACTTTAGGTATTAAAATTCCTATATCATTCTCGAACAATGGAGGATCATTTACAATGTTTAGTCATGGTAGTTTCACACTTCATGTATTACGCCCTTAGCGTGGTTTTACCTTAGTCATGTTAGTTCTATATGTGAGGTAGCCCTTAGATGCCTCATGAAGTGAATGCCTCGTAAAGTTATGGTTATGGTAGGTAGTTTTCAGCATAGCTTGTTGAGGCATTTGTGTGTCATTCTCGTTTGTGGGTTATCTCTAATGCTCACGACCTATGTTTGATGGATTTTCATTATTATGTAACATATCTTACAATTTGGTGCCATCATTTATTGTATTCGTGTGCTATTCTTTCAACATGTTCTTTGTGCTCTACTTCTCATTCGTTGATTATGAGTGCTGAAGTCCGTGTTCTTATGTCTCTATGTGATTATCTTTGAGTTTCTATGAGTTCCTAATATAAGATTAGGTATTTTCCCCATGAGACACTATCTGTCCTATTATGTATTCTGCATAGATAGGGCAGCAACACTTTGGTGATCCTCCCATTGCTTCCCTATCTCTATGTGTTGAACACCATCAAAAGTGGCAAAGGTTGAGGCCAGAAATTTGAATTTGTTATATGGAGCAGAATTCCTGTATGGAGCATAATTCTTGCATGAAGTAGTTTCCTGCATGAAGTAGAATTTCTAAATCTAAAAATCTTGTTGATTCCTGAAGTAGTGGCAGATTGCCTCAAGCAACTTGATTCAGTTTAAAGGATTAATTTTGCATTTATGTATATATGTCAAAGAATTACCCATACCCATCAAATGTTATTCTAACCCAAAGTAGATCCAAGGAATTAAGAGAGTTATTGGTAGGACAACAACAAGGGTTATTGGGAAATGATGGTGGTGAAGTAGGAGGAATTGACACCTTGGACGGAGAGGAGTTTCCGCCATTTGGAGAGGAGTTCCAAGATGTTGGTACCTCTGCTAGTACCACTACTATGTATCATTCCCCTGCTACATCTATCGTTGATTAGCATATGCCTTCTGTCGATCGTTGGCAGCTTGAATATCTTACCTTGTAGCTTTCACTTATGCCGATCCATTTCTTCCACCAAATCTCCTTCAAGTTCTCCTAATGAAGCAAAAGGAGTGCCTAACTTGGAAGTTCTCTCAACTCCTCCAGATTGTGCAGCGGAAAGATTACAACATTTGGTGTTAGGAAGTGCAATCCTATTAAGGAGACAAGTAGTTACAGCAAAGAAGTCTCTTAGTTTTGATCCTTTGCCTCCATTAAAGAAGAAGAAGCTAAGAGCCATGAATCCCAACCCACCACTCAATCCTAAGGTCAGGGCATCTAAGTTCTATGGCAAGAAGAAAGAAGACCCAGACTGTCATGTTGCATGGTTTCAAACAAGGTGGGTGGCTAGCGGTTTCAACAATATGTTTGGGATCAGGTCAAACAACAACAGTTTGCAACAACCTTCAAAGGCAAGGCCATGGATTGGTATAGTACTTATGATGTTGGACACTTTACCACATATGACAGCCTTAAAAGTGCTTTCTTAAGTAGATTCAAAAAACATAAGATAGCTACCGATGTGTTAAAGAAGCTTAAGTGAATCAAGCAGAAGACAATGCTAGTGCAGGATTATGCACACAAATTTAAGAACCTATTAAACAGGTTGAATGAAGGAGATAGGCCTTATTTGGATTTACAATGTTTGTACTTTATTAAGGGATTGGATAAAGCTATCACAAGAGCAATTGCTAATGTGGAAGTTGGAAATAACAATACCATAGATGTGTTAGGTGAGGTAGCACAGATGTGTAAAAAAGACTCTGCAAGAGTAGATCCAAGAAGAAGAGTAAGTAGGACTCCTTAGACTCTAATTTTGATTCAGGGAACAGCAGTGATGAAGATGATACCTCATCAGGTTTTGAGTCAGATACTAAATCAAGCGACTCAGATGATGATCAGAGTAGATGGCACCATAAGAGACATCAAAACAAATCCAGGAAGGATAATAATTATTCTAAGGATAAGAAGAAGGGGAAAAAATAGAGGAAACAATAGCCTTGGAAAAAAGGTTGGAGAAGAAAATAAAGAAACAGTTGTTGGAAATGGGAGTTATGACTACTCCCAAGAATGTGAAGTCATGCAACATATATCAGAAGGTGGGCCATGAGGCTAAAGAATGCTAGTACAACCCAATGGTGCAGAATGTAAGACAGCAAACAACACCTCCAGTGGCACATCAGTAAACCAAATTGCACCTAAGATGGCACAACAATGAGGATTCAAAGGCTTTGGTAGAAAGGGTTAGCCACTTAAGTAATGGGGCAATGATAAGCCAAGGCAATGGAATAATGCTTAGTAGATGCAACGAGGGCCTTGCTATGACTGTGACAGGTAGAGACATGTGTTAGGTTCTAATTGCAAGTTATGGGTACACCACAGGACTGAAAGGGGAATGCAGATCAAAGAGCAGCAAGAAATGCAATCAGTAGGACTACTCCATGGATAGCAACCACTGGTACCCGTAGTCGTCATCCTTGTTGAGATACCTGTAGAAGTCATGGAGGGTCAAGCAGTAGGCCAGCAACTGAAGCTGTAAGTTAAAGAAGTTTTTCAAAAAGAGGTGCCAAGTAAGGGTGTTTTAAATGTAATTAACCATGGATTAGAGCCGTAGGTAGGTTGTGATTGCTCAAATGGTATAATTGTGGAAGATTGTCTGGAAGAAACAACAGTTTTAGCCATCATTAGGCTAAAGCCAGGCAGAAGATCTCAACTGGGAGGACCAAGTGGCCTCCAAAGAAATTCTGAAGTTGCAATGTTGGGGATAAAGGCATATATGCTTGACGCCCTGCCTGGACATTGTCAAGCGCCCATTCATTACAAACCCTAACTAATAAAGGGAGGCCGCTAACACACATTGTGTTGGGTTGGAGTTTCCACTTTGAGTTTCTCTCTCTCTCTCTCTTGCTCTTGCTCTCCATCCACCATAGCTCTCACCGCCAAGCTTCTTCCTCCTGGGTTCTACTCCCCTTTCAACTGGTATCAGAGCTTGGATATCATGGAGCTCGACCTCAACTCGCATTACTTCAGTTTTCAAATGAATACCTACAGCCATTCTTAGGCTCATGGTAGCTTTGACATTCATGGTATGTATCTTCATCTTCCCACCTTCCCACCGTCCCGCCCTTTACCACTTGTTGTGGGCCACTCTTGGGCTCCATTGGGCTCAGCCAAGAGCTCAGATCTTCAAATCTGAGAGTACACAGGGTGCAGTCAAACAAGGCAGTAGTACTCACATGTTTGATTTGTTGGTTTGGGGTGCTCTCTCAATTATCTATGGTGCTTGAGACTTATTTTGGGCGCTTTGGCACCTCTTTTACCCTCCCCAACCTTTGGATCAAGCTTATGGAGTCATCCGATAGCTCACGTGTGCTAGAATCATTGTGCCAGTAGGGCAGCATCGGGCACAACTCACGTTTCTCTTCCTCTCACTCCTTTGAAGGCTCTTCAATAGCCCCTCCATCACTTGGCACCCTCTGTACCCACCTTAATCCTCCCCAAACCCTCTCTCAGCAGCCCCTGACTTTTTCAGCCCCTCCAAGCAGGCTACATGGTCTTCCCACATGGTGCCTATTGGCTGAATGCCTTTCCAATCTGCTCCTCATGCCCTAAAACACCTCTTGGCACTCTCTTACCCACTCCTACCACATTTGGTTGCTTGGCTTTGATGCTAAGCCTCAACCCTTGACATTAGAGGTGCCTATACTCTATTTGGTCGCTGGAAATTTCATACAATAGGCTACATTACAGGGCAGCACATGTTTGGTTCTTTTATTGCTCATGGATCATGCTTGTGAGGTGTATACTTAATGCATACTTATGCCTTTTGGATGCTAAATATTTGGGGATGATGCCACATGACTTGGATATGCTTTTGGGGTCGATTTGAGCCACTATCTACTCAGTTTAGCCAAAGATTTGCTACTATAATAAACATGGCTAATCATACTTAACAGGGATTATTTAATGCCTCTGGCTTACAAGGTATGATTCGGGTGTTTCCCATCATGTATTGATGCTTCCCATGGATGGTGCACACTCGGATATGCATTTGGGGATTGTTTGGGACTAAAATAGTGCTTGGCAATTGTGACTTTGGCTATGGTAATGTACTTACAGGTTTACATGAAGAGCTTGAAGATGCTTGGTTGGTTTATGCTTCCCGTTTTGGGCTATATGGTTGATCATGCTTCATGTATGCTTTGGACTGATGTTGAAGCCTTGTCCTTGTGACATTCCCTGTCATGATAGCAGCATGGATTCATTTGGGACCATTTTTACCCTTTATCACTATGTGCTGCTTGTGGGTTTCCTCTTAGTAGGAGTCTTATGTCTTGGACGAATGATATGCAACTGGCTGCCCTATGACAGATGTTTTGCTCCGTATCTGTCATGCCCAATTGCTTTGGAGTGTGACATCATTATGCAATTATGGATTCTAAATGCCTTTTGGACCTTTTATATGCTCAAGCTTTATGCCTATTTGGACTTGGACCCAGTGATGTCTTGGAAATATTGCAGCATTTGCTCCCTTGGCATCTTACCTTTCCCGTCTAGTGGGAGCTATGTCTCGGCACACCTGGCTTGGATTGCAGATTGGTTTTATGAGCTTTCTGGTTTGGTTGCAGATGCGCTTGGATGATAAAAACGTGGGCTTCCACCCCTCGTTTATGCTCTTAGTGTCTTTGACATATGGATGCTTGTATAACTTTGGCACTTGTTGGCAGGATATTTGGACACCGCCTATGCATTGTTTATTGACTTTGGGGACGCCTATGCGCTCTTCCCTCTCTTTTCATTGCCTATGGCAAGCCTATTGCTCTCTTGCATGTTTAAGAGGGTCACTTACATGCTTGGATGCTTGTTTCGTGCTCCATACGACTGCCTATATGCAATGCTTACCTATGTGGGTTGATTTGATTTGGGTAATGCCTTGGATTCGATTATGGTCTTGCTGACCTATTGTTAGTGACAGTGACATGCCTCTTGTTTATGGCTTGATCCTTTGCTCATTTGGTTATGCGTATGGCAGTTCTCCATGGGCCCCGCAAGACATGTCATGCATGCCAGTTTATGCCTATTGGGGGTATGCTCTTTTAACACAAGTGGCTATGTCAGACATGAGTACGGATGATGGCATGCCTTGGCCAATTGTTCGGCTTTATTCCAACTTGTTTGCCAGTGGGAGCTTATGTCACCTTGATCAGTTGCCTATGCTTGGTTATGCTACAATTGTGCTTACCTTGCAGGTTTATGCATTCCTATTGAGAGCCATGACTTGGATGTGGTAATTTATTACCTATAGCTGGTGTGTAGCACCCCGTCTTGCTTGTTTTCCAAGCCTTCCTGGACTCTGTTGGCTCTACATGTATGCTGCTTGACGGTGTCTTCTGCTACTACTGGACTTGTGTCCATTGCCTTAACAACCCCTATACTCACTTGCTTGGCGGGCCCGCACAAGAAGCTCCATCAAAATACCATGTGTAAACCAAGGCTTCATTGATGTACCCCACCATAAAGATCAACCTACTTGTATTTATGATAATCCAACATTTAAATACACTTGATAGACTTCCTTCGTGTGCTAGAACCCTTATCAGAGTCATTAGAGCGTGAGGTTCCAATTGCGAAAGTTCGCTCAAGTGCCTCCCATTTTGTCATAGGAGGTAATGCCCTTTCATTCAATGGGAAGTTAGGGCAAGCATCCAAAATTTCCCTCTTTAACCCATGCTCAAAGATTAATCGACTAGCTAAGATGTCCACTAAACATTGGTATGCATGAGCAAAGATTTTCAAGTAGATACTTGTTAATTGCATACAACAAGAACAAGGAAACAAGGAGGATATATATAAGCAGGGGATAGAGGAGGGGATGAGAGTGTGGAAGTAGAGAAGGAGGAGCCCTCAACAAGTAACGTAACCAAAACATAAAAGAAGGGCAAAAGAATTTCTAAAAAGGATGTTCCTCTCACAAAAAAGAAATAGCTTTTGTACATTGTCTTATAAAACCTCATGTATATAGATCATGAAAAGAAAATATAAATTTATTGTAATATCTAAACTTGTATTTATATTGAAAGTAAATAAGTATTTTTTTCAATATCTTTACAATATATATTTTTATTTCCTCTTTAATACTTGCAAAAAAATAGTATACGCGTTTACCATTCAAGAAGTGAAATTAAATATATATATTATATATAATGCAAGATCCATGACCATCCAAGCAACAATTGATACCTTAGCCTCCCAACAAAAGCATCGTCAACCATTTTTAGAATAGTGGTGATGTCCTTTAGGATGGGTAGATCTAGCCTCTCTAATAAATCCATGCTAATTATATTCATGGGTTAGCTTGGGTCTACCATAGCACTTTTAATCAAAATGTTGTCCACATAAGCTTGCACCCTAGGGTAGTGTTTCCACACATGCTCCCACCATTCGTTGCCCACTTGATTAACACCAACAACCCATCGGTAGGATTTTTTTAAACTCTTTATGAAAATTTGGTGACAACCAAATTAATTTAGCAAATCAACATTTGACTTAACTTCACATAAAGCATTTGCTAAGTCAAACTCTTAGAAGTTTACTACACCTTTCTTTTCTTTCTATACCACCCTCTCTTTTGGTTTTCAATGGCCTTAACAGCCTCCTTCACTTTTGATTTCTCTCTTAACCACTAGCTTCTTTAAGGCACCATAATGTTTAAGAGGACTTGCTTGGGTATTGGCATCCATGACCTTCTTATCAACTATACTAGGCTTAGGTTTAGCTTTACTTGTACTGGGGTCATCCTTATGATCTTCATTCATTTTCTAACCCCTAATAATCCCTCTAACATATTAGATATTGCATTGTCATCACTGATTGAAAGTGTCTTAGCTAACCCCATTGGGCATTTCCTCTAGGGTGGCTTTCCCCCTTTGTAAAATTTACTTAGGGCTCTTCCCTTGAGTTTTTCCATCATTTATGTGGTGATACACAGGCCCATGTTGTTGATTACCTTGTTGAAATGAACTAATTTTACCAACATGTGTTGGTAGTATGTCTTGACTTTTGGTATATATCACACTCTACATGAGCATCACACTCCTATATGGTAAACTCCTTCAAAAAATCTAGGTATACTAGAATAGGAGTAGAAGTAAGGAGTTACACTAAAAATGCCTCTCTCCAACCTCTAAAGATGTTTTTTAGTCTTGCATGGGCGTTTTTGACAAGTGGTAGCCTTCCCAAATGGTTTTTTTAGCATTATCCATAATTAAATATTATTTTTTAGTCTTTAAATACTGAGAATTAATGTAATAATTATTTCGATGCCCGCATCATTGGGGTTTCTATTGCCCATCAAATTTTGTTAATGTTTTAGAAAATTGACATCTAATGTGATCTACTAGTATTGTTCCATAATGACCTCAATAGAATGCTTCATCATGCCCTTAACTTCCTCTATGATATTGGACGCAAAAGAATCATGACCAATGGCATCAAGACCCACTCCTACACTAGGTATTACAATTTGCAAGGTGGTTGGTGACTATACAGACCCTTGGTTTACAATAGGAACTTGCCCATTGCTCATAGATGTCATAGCTATCAGCTAGACGACATTTGGTATCCCATGGTAGGTAATTGAGAAAATCCTTGATCTAGGGCCCCTTGACTTGGACCCATAAAGTTGTTGGGTAATGTAGGAAACCATATTTTTCAAGGGAGAACTCTGTATAAATAACTGTGTAGAATCCTTGCATATCGGTAATCAAATTTTCCGCAAGGCAATAATACCATTAGGTTGCATTTCCTTTTAAGACTGTACTAAACATCATGTGATACACTTGCTAATTTACTTAGAAATTGAACATAAGCTACTGAAAGCCCTTAACGTGTAAATTTGCATCCTCATTAGGACCTCCACTGAATATAGGCAAACGAATACCCTAGAGTGTGTAGAGTCACTATACTTGATGGGATTTGCAATGTTTAAGCAGTGTCAAAGGTAGCTGATGCACCATCATGGTAGATGTAGGGATGGACTTTGAAATGATAAAAGCACTAGGTGGACTTGATCCACCATTATGACTAGTCCTTGGAGGAGTGAATTGTCTAGCTATTGGTATTAGGGGATAAACTTCCACTTTCACACACATTGGGACTCTTTTTACCACAAAGGGCTGTACAACCCTTGACTTTGAGGGATACATGACTCTTAAGAGATGCGGGGGTAGTACGATCAAGGGAGTACTTGCAAAAAAAATTTGTATGTCTCCTTAACTGCTCTTCACACTCGTCTCATTGGATCCAATGGATTTCCAGCCTTCTTTCTCGTTCTTGCTTAAGAAGTTCTCTCTATGCTTCTAAACAAAGAGGCATACACTCTAGAACCAAGTTTTAAGCCCTTATGGAAATCCTAGAGGACTCCCAACAAATACACCACTTGTCAAGATCTAAATTGGGCCCAACAATTGCTCTCTCACACCAAGCACACCATTGGACCTAAAATAGCCAACCCCTACAACCTTGTGGCCATGAATGACTAGTATTTAGGTTAGTAAATCTCATCTCATACTAAGACACTATATTTTATAGTCCACTTCCTAATTGCCTATCTTGAACTCCAAGCTAGAGTGTCCCAACATATTGGTTTCTAATACACCACACATGTGACACACACCTCCTCGATTGAATGGCGTGGCATCTATCAATAAGCATCCTACACCAATTAGGGATTTGATCCACTAATTGTCCTCTAATTTTACAAATCATATCACTTAATCTAATCAATCTTACTTTAACATTGGTTAAAAAATAAGAACTTATTATTAAATCTTGCACATTTGTGAATTATTTGTTGTGGTGGCAAGAAGGGATATTGATTGGTGAAAATAAGTATAAATTTGAGGCTCAATCAATATGCTTAATGTGTGTGTGTGTGTGTGTGTGTGTGTGTGTGTGTGTGTGTGTGTGTGTGACCATCATCTTGATCTCTTATTGTGCATGTCATTGCTAACTTAACATCATGTTGTTGTAATATTAATATTCACAGGCTATAAAATATTGTTATACTTCTTTAAACTAATCATATGCATATACATGTGTGTGTGTGAGTATTAGAACGTCCAATATACACACATTCATATGTATATATATTAATGAGAGAGAGGGAGAGAGAGAGATTTTTAGTGACAATAGTTTTTGAATAAAAGATATATATAGAAACAAGTTCTTAATGAGACACACACAAGCGTGCATGCATGCACATGCATATACACATAGAGAGACAAATCAAGGTATTTGAATAAGAGAGAGATATAGAAACAAGTTCTTAATGAGACGCACATGTGCATGCGTGCGTGCATGCACACACACATACACATAGATAGACAAATCAAGGTAGGTTTGTTTAGTATATATTATAGAACTAAAGACATATATTTAAAGATTATTGCTCATACAAACTCTAATCCAACTTGACTAAGTAATTCATCAATTTTTTGCCTAGTCTTTAAAATAAAAAATACATTCTAGATACTTTGAATATAAGGAATTTCAATTGGAAGGTTATTAGGACTTAATGAAGAAGAGAGGGAAGAGAGAGAGATAAAAATAACTTTTGGATGAGAGAGAGAGAGATAAAAACAATTATTAATGCGAGACAAGAAAGATGTATCATTTTTGACTGGCCAAAGACCAAGCCACTTTTACCCAGGTTAACAAGCCAACTCCTAGGAGTTGTTGCACTAAACAAGTGATTATTTCACTAATTGTTTTAATTTGACTCGACTTAGCCTTCCCTAAAATCTACAACATTTTTTTGTAGTAGTCCAACTGCAAAGATTCTAAACTTCAATAAATTATACTGGGCACTAATTTGCTAAACCTAAGATAACTATGGTTTCTCCTCATCTCTCAGAGGCAGCTCCTCATAATGTTCTCCTGCCATGCTAGTGGCGGTTTATCCAGGAAATGTTTTTAATGTTTGACTTTGAAAAGGTTGTTTCAAGGATATAGATCTCCTAGATCTATTTGTATATCTCCATTTAAAATTCCTTTTTATGTTTCTCTCCTGATTAAAATTAATTCTTTTATTTGTTTAATTTTAAACAAACATTCAAATCAAATTTTCTGACATACCATAAACCCCTAAATTTTAATCTCCCTTGGTAGACATTTCCCACTCCGTATATTAATTTCGTCGTTGCTTATTAGTTTTTAAATACTTAATTCATTTTGCAAATATAACGTCTTTTCCTTCTTTTCTATTATCAAACATCAACCAGAATAAAACAAGTTCTTCCATACTCTTATGGTTCACATACAACGTTCATTTTAAATCCCGTATATCCCCCTAGTTTTCTTTAAATTATCCTAGTGGCCCTCCACTCCATATATTTAAGAAGTTGATTGTAAAATGAATAACATGTAAAAATTTAATATAGATGCTGAGGCTTTTTCCCCCATGCCATCCAATCATTAAATTATTTGATTTTATTTTGGTTTTAATTTAAACTAAATTTTATAACTGCAACCTAACATTATAAATCATTATAAAGTGTTGTCAAACTTTGTATTTGTAATTTCCCATGTTTCCTAAATGTTCACACCGCATATAGTCTCTCCTTTCAAAACCAAAACACTATATCTTTATACGAACATTTCTTAAGTAAAATATTATTAAATCATTATTTCTTTTCTTTAACCCTTACAACATAAATGCACTAACAAATCAAAGATTTTGTTTCCAATATTTCACTAAGAACCCATAGTTTATATCAATAAATAACACATCTTACGTAAAGGAAAACTATGCTTTTTCCTTAAATATAACTCTTTTCTAATTTTTAAATATAACAAAACATCTTTAAAAATCTTAATAGAAATTCAGTAAATTCCCTGACTCATAAGCTTTATAGGAAAAATATCAGAACTTATAAATTTTCAGTCATTACTTTTATAATATTTTATTTATGATCATTTTGAGTCATTTTTTAGTGTTTTCAACTATTTTTGATTTTTAATAAATAAAAACCAGTTCAGATAAATACAAACAACCATGTAGCATAAGAAAACAAGTTTAAAGACATATTTTAAAAATTATAAACTAGATAAATTATCATGCCATATCATTTACTTTAGATAAACCAGTTCGACACTTACTTGGAAAACCCGCAGGTCGTCGTCACGTCCTTGAAGACCGTGTCCTCTTGCAGTTCGGCCACTATCCAGCCATTGTTTGTCTTCTATCCAGTCGATTCAAATGGAAGCTCATCATCTTGTTCTTTTCCCACAGTTTCCCCATATACTATTCCTGCCTATGACTCCCACACTTATTCTTCAAACTCCATGTTACATAGAAAACAAGAAGGATCTCCCATCCGCCTTTGATCCACAAAAAGAACAACCCCCACAACATGGTAAAAATGACTTTTCCACCTTAAAGCTTTGTGCAAGAAAGGCCCCATACAATGATTTTACATTGCAGTATACCCTCACTTAAGATTTGGTCGATGAAGATCTCCTCCCATGGCCACTTTGTCTTAGACATGAGCTTGATTGTAGCTTAGGCTTAACTACTATTGTGATTACTTTGTGGGAAAGAGAAGAGGCTAAGTATTGTGTGAATTGACCTTGTTTGTGGTAACATTGGTACCCATAATCTCCACGGCACAAGATTGAATGTCTTCATCAGTCAATCTCTTGACGTGTCCATTTTTCACTTGTTTCGCAATGGCTTGCTCCCAACACTTACAGTATTGAAAGGAAGCCTGACTGAAGCGCATTTTTGAACATTTTAAAGAGGAAAATGACCGCCACGCTCTTTACTTTTCACAAGAATCTGATTGAATTCTGGCCTGGAAGTCCTCGACAGAATCTCCTGACAACAAGCAACTCTCTCTCACACTGCTGAATGATCTCTCTCGCTGAGGCAATCATATTTGCTACCGTGTTCATTTGCAAGAATAAAATGTGTCCAATCGTATAACTCAATAAAATCCCCTGACAAGAAACAACTCTCTCACACTGCTGAACGATCTCAGCATAAATTATCGTGTTCATCTGCTGAGTAAAATGTGGCTAATTGACTCGCAGTAAAACATGGAAGCACATCCCATCAGGTCCTTGAAGATGATGAAGAAGGAGACAAAGAGGATCTCGAACTCGGCGAGGCAGACGAAAGAGACACGAGGTCGACTGCGCGGGTGAGCAGGGATGGAGGCTTGGCGGGGGTAGATAAAACAACTGGCTCCTTCTCCGTCTCGCTCCCTCTCTTGCAGACCGTCGACTCCCCAAATTCGTTTTTTCCTTTCTTTTTAGACAAGAGGCGTCACACGAACGTAACTGCCCCTCCTCTCCTTGATATCAAGAGCCCACATAAGGTAGTATAGGCACCTTTACACCCCTTTGAGAATGTCAATGTGTGAGGTATTGCTACTAGTTGATGACCTCAATGACAAAAGGACAACCTTTGCTCGTCTAGTCCGACCAACTTTACCATATGCATGGTAGCCAACAAACTTTTTGTATTTCCTCGAAGGTTGCCGCAAAAATCATTGACATGATGATGTTCATTATAGACCATACGATCATCTCTTGCTTCATGCAACGTCGACCAGAAGCCAGAGTTCACTTGTGCACAACCAATTCCCTCTTGCTCAACTCTAATTATTGAGCAAAGACTTGCTATACGTGTCTCAACTAGAGAAATGTGAAAATAAGCCAAGGCAGGAATCTTATCCATTGATATAAATGCATTGATTTTGTTTCGTTCCTGCAGTTCGATGTTCGATAAATAGCTTTTTAAACCATTTCTTTTGGCTTTCTTGAATCCACCCATAACCATATATCCTCTTCACCTTGGAGTAGTCCCTACTATCAAACATGTAAAGATTTGGGACACTTCTTCTTTCATCCACCGATCCCAATGGCCTTGTACCTCTAAGTGGTAGTTACCAAATACATCTATGTGAGTAACGAATTTATTGCTTGAATTCTTCATCCCCCCTACCACCCTGTACATCATGGTATTTAATTTCTTTTGGATATACTTGTGACAAGGTGTAATCCATGGTGGTAATGTATATTATTTTGTTTTAAATAATAATAATAATCGTTGAAATATGAAGAGACTACCACATGTGTTGTATAAGAGTATTAGTTGATGAGGACCACAATACTTAGTAATCAATCGTAGATAGATCATGATCATCAAGTCGTTTCCAAGTAGAAATCTGCCCTACCCCTAACCACTGCATATCTTGGATTGATATTGCAAAATTTCCTTTGGCACCCTTTAAGATGTCACAAGGATAAATTCACATATGACATAGTGTATCCTTATAACCTTTAACACCAAGAGTACATCCTAGGTGGTACATCCTATCTTCCTTTTGCGAGTAAGTCCCTTTGGATCACATCATCCTTGCCAAGAGTCATCCTCTTGAATCTAATATTCAACACCTCCCCAAAGGAATCTCCATAATAATCACCAATGATCTAATGATCACCCCTTGATCATCACTACAGTATTACTGCAGACAATAATCACAATCATAATGCTATGTATTTTTCATAAGTAATTTAATCCTTGGGAGGTAAGAGGTAGCATAGCTAATGAAATCCTCCATCCCTGAGATTAATGCTAAGATATCCTATCAACTTGTCAAGACCTTGCCAAGTCTAAAATTCCCCCAAAGACTCCTAATTTATAACAAGGTCTTATCTCCTCTAAGTGATAATAATCCCTACAGTAAAATTTTAAATAGTCATAGCTGAGATTCACTAAGTAGACCTATCAAATTTTTTATCTAAAACTCCACCTTCCTCCCGTACAAGAACTTCATTGTACCACATCTCCTAGCTAGACTGCAAGGACACGGTCTCCAAAGACAGCAACAACAAACACCGCATCTGCATTGAATTCATGTAAAAATTTAGTAATAAAGTGTCAATTGTATACAGTTTTGCCAAAAAATTGTTGCAATAAATGGCATGTTTTTAGGTGTTGTCATTCCTCCCCCACTGAAATGCGAAGCGTCCTCGCGAGCACAGCTACATCACGAACATCCAGCATCACCAACACTGCTACCACGAGCATTGCTACGCAACTTTGAAAGAAAAATATACTCTCCTCCACTTAATTGCGAAGCGTCCTCGCGAGCACAGCTACATGATCTGCAAAACCGCACATGGACAACTAGTAGACACTGGAAAAGTAGAAAAAATACTTATTTGTGTCATATTAAAATGCAAACAATATAAATGTTTCAATGAAAAGATGTAAAAACTTGTGCAAACTAACATTCTCCCTTACTCACTCTCCCCACTGAAATGCATAACAGAGCTTCATCCATTGCATAGAATATACCAACTAGGAAACTGTCTAGAGCCGCTAAACAACAATAATCCCTCTAGGCAATAAATTGCCACACTACTATCCTACTAAAAATATTGCTTCTGAAATAGCATCACTGATAAGGTCGTTACTTAACAAAGAACCCAAACAAGGTAAACTAATACTAAAACACTAAATAGGACTCCTAGGGTTTAGCTGCTAACCATCCATGTTCTACTAGAACAACCAGCCAATGGTTCATAACTTCTAATTGTCCAAGGCTCTTCTTTTAAGTTTATGTTTTAATGGTTTTTAAAAAAAAAAAAATGTCAAAAGAGTATATACATTGATTCTCTTTCCCAAAAGGTCCCACCCCAAAGAGATACAAGGCATCGGACACAGGGCACCCGTCAAGGAAATCCCTACAGCCTACCAGGACCTCAGAGGCGATGGTTATCTTCTTTTGGTTTTTTTTTCAAACCCTGCAGTCTCAGGGTGTTTTTTTTTTTCTTTCTTTGTTTTTTTTTTATTCTTTCTTTCTTTCTTTAAAAGAATAAATATATAGACTCTTCCGAACTTTTAATATTTGGATTGGATTTTAAGGATTGTTTTGTTGTTGTTTTTAAAGGATCAACTAAGAGCTAAGAATACATCACTTAATTGAACGGTCAAACATTTCAGCTCAACAACTTTGCTTGAGGAATCTAATCTAGCGCATAATACTAGTCACTCTGCCTAGGCAAATGATAAGCAAAGAATACTCACCAGCTCAGCATCTTTCTTCCACGCTACTCCTAGTCAAAATTTCGTGGAGAGAACCTTGTTATTCAGCTATCCCACATATCGCTAGAAAAGCGACTAAAAGATAGGGGAAAACTCTATAGGATTCCTAATCGGACACCCATACAATGAAATTCACTATGTTATGCACACATGTCACCCTTTTTTTTAATCACTCCCTAATGCTAAGTCCCATCCCATGTGAGTGGACTTCATATAGAGAATTGTGTATATATATCATTCATATTTGTTTAAAATATTTATTTATAATTCCTCTGTAATTTACTTAAGTGTTTTTTTCCTTTTCTTTTTATTTTCTTCTTCGACATCTCTAATTTCATTCCATCAATTTTTTTATTCATGTATTTTTCAAAATGAATATGAAATAAAAAGTTTAGGTATGAAACAACCTTGTATGTTCGTGGATATTGCAACTCCAAGAATCAATCAAAAACATACAACAGTGTAACGCAAAATCATAGTCAAATCTGCACATGAAACATACACTAGCCAGTACAATGTTAAAGGGTTAGATAAATAATAAAACTTCTCCCTGTACCAAAGAATTGTCAAATACTCATGTCACAATCGCGATCAACTAGACTGTCATAACGCTCCCACAGTATATTTCTCCACTTGATAACCATTCTTACATATAGAATTGTCCTTCTTACTAACTTAAATATCCCAAACTCCAGCACTGAAAGGAATATCCTGACCGTGCGTGCAACTAACTACCTAACTACGTGGAAAATAAAACTAAAGTGCATGAAAACCTACAGGATATCAATAACTCAAAGCATTGTATGTTTTTTTTTTAAACGATATATATTTTTGTTTGTTTGTTTGGTTGTTTGTTTTTTTTTAAATGTAGAATAAAAGAAAAAACATAAAAGACTAAGAAAACAAAATATCTAGACTAAAATCTTCAAAGTCTCTGAGATCTTCTAGTGAAAACAATAATCCTAATCCGAAATCATCACCTCCATCTAAGTCAAACCTATTAACTAAACTATCATCTATAGGATGCTCAAGAATAGCCTCTAGCGTAGACATATCAGAAGTCACAGATCCGCTATCAGGTGCATCGCTAAGAACCTCCATCACATCATGGAGCGAAGCCGAAGCTGCATCATCATAGTAAGGCATAGGGGCCACTGGTAAAGCATCTAAGGAATGCCCCTCGGTCGCATCCATGTACCAACAAATATAATCCCAGCATGGGCAGGGAACACTAGTCTGCAAATCATGGTAAGATGGAGTAAGGCGGTAGACAGTGGAACGATATCTCGCAAATTCTGCTTGCTCTCGGCCTACCCTAGACTGACCAGCGCCGCGCTCAGGAGAAAAAACACTATTATAATCATGACGCTGGTAGGTATAACCAATCATTTCCTGCATGGCAGTGGTACCATAGCGTCGAAAGTATGTGCGACACTGCCAACACAAGAGCTGAGCACGCACAAATAAATGCCGCTGACAAGACCTACAACCAAAAGGTGGATGATACTGTAAACAAAAAATAATCACAAAGGAAGAACCACAACAGGCCTCCCCTCTCGGTGCATATAAAAACCTGTCATGCGTCTGAAAACGCGGAATATCGTAAGGTCCAGCATGAACAGGATCAGTACTATCGGCATCAATACGAGGGTAAAGCGCATCCATCCACAAAAAGGCCATACCTGCATCCCATTAAAAAAACCCCCCAAGAAAGAAAAGACATCCAAGAGTGGATTAGACAAAATATTATTGTAACTACTAACCTAACTATACCTAGCTAGCCTAAGTCACAAAATGTTTAAGGCGCAGGCCATTAACCCTAAATATCTCATTTTCAGCATTAATATCCTGCACATCAAGAGAACCATTATCATAAACATTAATCACCTTAAAAGGTCCCAACCAACGAATTTTAAGCTTCCCAGGAAATTTATAATAACGACTGTCATAAAGTAAAACTAAATCGCCTTCTTTAAACTCCCGTACTTTAATATTTTGGTCGTGCCATGCTTTACGACGTTTTTGCATTGCTTCTAGACTTTGTAGAGCTAATAATCTTTCCTCATCCAACTTTACCAATTGTAAAATCCGTTGTTTCAAAGATTCAACCTCACCTAGTCGTAATGATAGAGCTACTCGTAAAGTGGGCAACTCTTGCTCAATAGGGAATATAGCATTAGTGCCATAAACTAAATTGAAGGGTGTATTTTGCACTGTCACCTTATAAGTAGTTCTATAAGCCCATAACGCTTCATATAAACGTTCATCCCAATCTCGCCTGTGGGAAGCAACCGTTTTAGTTAAAATCCCACATATAATGCGATTGGTTACTTCAACCTGACCGTTAGCTCTGGGATAATAAGGTGTTGATTTGCGATGTTTAATTTTATAGATTTCCATTAACTCGCTAATAAGACCATTCAAGAAATGGGAACCTCGATCACTTACTAATTCCAGTGGGCAACCAAAACGCGTAATAATATTCTCATACATAAACTTAGCCACATCAATGGCTTTATCCGTTTTAAGCGCTTTCGCTTCCACCCACGTTGTAATATAGTCAGTACAGACTAAGATATAACGATTCGATCGATATCTAGTAGGCGGATCGATTGGGCCTACAAAATCAATTCCCCATTTCTCAAAAGGTGCTAATGCTAATATAGGTGTCAAAGGCGTAGCAAAACTCTTAGAAGGACGACCAGTCCTTTGACAAACATCGCATTTGCGACAATAATAATAAGTATCTTTAAATAGAGTAGGCCACCAATAACCAGCTAATAGAACTTTTCTTGCAGTCAATTCACCGGCAAAATGGCCACCACACGGCTCATCATGCAATGCCTTAAGAACCACTGATACTTCATCTTCCCTTACACAACGTCGATAGATACCTTCGCGTGGAAAAAATTTATAAAGGTAACCCCCTAATAATCCGTAGGAGCGTGATTGCATTAATATCTGACGTTTCCTGCGCTTATCGGCACCAGGTGGATATCGAGCAGTACTAAGAAAATTCGCAATATCAGCATACCATGGAACTTGTGTCTCCACAGTAAAAAGTGATGCATCCGGCAAATCATCTTCCACACCTTCCTCCTTGTCTGATGTTAATAATCGTGATAGATGATCTGCTAGCACATGAGCTCTACCAGGACGAGTAACTATTTGAAAATCAAACTCTTGGAATAACAACATCCAACGAATCACACGTCCTGAAAGTTCTGCTTTATTAAGCAAATACTTTAACGCCTCATGATCAACATATATAGTAAACTTATTCCCTAATAAATAATGACGAAATTTCTCCACCGCAAATACCATTGATAGGCATTCTTTCTCAGTGGTGGTATAATTCCTTTCTGCATCACTTAAATTTCGACTCGCATAATAAATTGGATGATCCACCTTATTATCATCTGCTTGACACAAAACAGCTCCTACAGCATACATAGATGCATCGGCATGAATATGGAATTCTTTTGTCCAATCTGGGGGTACGAGTACTGGTCCTTCAATTAACTTATGTTTAAGAAATTCAAATGCTTTCTGGCAAACACCATCCCAAATAAAAGGAGTATCCTTTCGTAGCAGATTTGTCAAAGGTGATGCCACCTTTGCAAAATCGGAAATAAATCTCCGATAATAATTTAGATGTCCTAAAAATCCACGCAATTGCTTAAGATTTGTTGGAGGTGGAAGGGCAGAAATCTTAATAATTTTAGCTGGATCCATGGCAATACCTTCTTTAGAAACGATATGCCCCAATAAGGTTCCTTTTGGTACTCCAAAAACACATTTATCAGGATTCAAGGATATACCTACTTCATCACTACGTTCAAATACTTGCGTCAGTAGCTCAGGCATTTCTTTTGCCGTACCATAGACACAAAAGTCATCTAAGAAAACTTCCATCCATTGACGTAGAAAATCTTGATAAGCTGCAATCATAACTCTCTGGAATGTTGCGGGTGCATTGCACAAACCAAAAGGCATTACTCTATAAGCAAATGTACCCCATTCAGTAGTAAATGTAGTTTTAGATTGATCTTCAGGATGAATTAGTACTTGGTTATAACCGCTAAATCCATCCATGAAAGAATACAGCTCATGACCAGCAACCTTATCAAGTACCTGATCAGTAAATGGCAAAGGAAAATGATCTTTACGTGTTTTGCTATTCAGCTTTCTATAATCGACACAAATGCGAATCTTCTTACTATTCTTCTTGGGTACTACCACAATAGGAGATACCCATTCACTGTATGCAACAGGATAAATAAATCCAGCATCTAAAAGTTTAGTAATTTCAGCTTTCACTAACTCTGCATACACAGGGTTTGTTCGTCGTTGACGTTGACATACAGGTTTTGTGCCTGGTTCTAGATCAATAAAATGCTGACATAATTCAGCTTTGATACCCTTAAGGTCCCTATATGACCAAGCAAAAGCGTCAACATGCAATCGTAAGACTTCTTCGATTCTTTCACGATGTGGTGATTCCAATTGGTCTCCTAAATTTAAATATTTTCCTTCTGCCATTTTAAGCTTAACTACTTCAACTTCAGGCTCTTCAATAAATAGAGAGTCTATTCTTCGTGGCTTAATTGTGGGCACATCTTCGGATATCTGCATCAATACATTTCCAAGCAGGTTATTCTTAGTACTTGATTCCAGTGCTTCTTCTCCCACATTCACAGAATTTACTAAAGGTAAAACCCTATAAGGAATAATAGCCAGGTTATCTCGCGTAACACCATCAACTTCTACTCCATAGACATTTACTAACTCAGGAAAGGATTTTTCAGTATATCTCTTCCCGTATTTATCTAAATCGCCATTATTGACATTTACATTTTTACGAGATTTCATGGTAAATGAGGTTCTTACAGAGTCAATTACGCTAGGTATCTGCTCTGAAGTACATGGATATTGAGCATGTAACCTACGGCGATATCGACGTAAAATGTCGTTATTCTTTTCTAAACATTCCTGATCATCTAAACTCCAAAACCATTGATTATCTTTAAGCTTGAGAATTAATGAATGTAGATTCTCATCCTCCTCGCCCTGAATTCGACAGCCCAAATAATGTATAACTTGTTTCAGTTCCACAAAATTTCTAGGTACTGCAGGTTCAAACCATCTAAGTTGCGGCTCTTGCCCATCCCCATAAATAGTAAAATACATTACTCTTTCTTTTGGATGAGGCAACACCACCGCTTGCATATTGTGCAATTTAACCTTAGTAGGTTCAGATTGGACTCGTTGATAACCAATTATCGGTCCCCTAGAACAGCAATAAATCTTCTGTGCAAGTCCGGTCGAACACCTAAAAGAATGACACAACCAGGGAACATTTGTAGGGTTTTTCTCTTGAGTCTCTGGTTCAAAAGTATTCTTAGATTTATTTTTTTCCAAAAACCTATCAGTGTCTTCATGTTCTTCCCAATAATTTGTATCCATAGATAACGTTTGGTCCATCTATAACTCACCCCTACTGAATTTAGATTTCTCTTCTTCTAAATAAAATTCTAAAAGCGAGATTTCATCTAGATATCGCCTTTCTCTAAACTGAAACTCTGCCTTTTCCTTTTGCAACTCAGTAATCTTCTTCATTGCTTCATTTACAGCAGTCAACGCTGCCTCACGCTCTACTTCCAATGCCTCTTCCAATTCTCTAATAATCCTAGCGTAATTATCATGATGTTCACGAGAAGTCTGTGAAAACCTGTTAAAAGCCGAAGCTGAATCATCCTCATCCTCACGAGATAGTGGTCTTTGTAAGGGTTTGCACCTATGCCTACTTCTCCTTTCTCTTTCCTTCGCTTCTAGCTGAGAGTAATAAATCCTTTTAGCTCTATCTGGCAATTGTCCAAATCCAAAGGGTAAAGCATTTTCCCCATAAGGAAGAGCTTCTAAAATCCTACTCTCAAGCATACTATTATGATTATCAGTAACATCATCTTCTCCCATACTTTCTGAAGAGGTTATTGAAATGTCAACCACATCAGATATCATTAACTCAGGCATTTCTTCCTCCTCTAATTCATCCATAGAAATCACTTCCGACCTGTTGTAAGCAAAAAATACATCTTCTTGATCATTTCCTTCTTGATCTGTAGATAATTGAAAACATGTTTCAAGCGAATCATCAGGATACTCTGCTTCCTCTGCTGAAAGCATTAAGCAGTCGAGGGTTGTATCTTCGGATGTGGATAACCACTGAGTAATATCACTATCCGAATCATTGTCAGATGAAAACGCTATAGCATACTCACCAATACCCATCTGTTCTACCTTGTGAGGCTGATGTACTATATTGACCTCTACTTTCTCTGCTCCTGCTGGGTGTGGTGTCTTAAATAACCAGGCATAAGGCCCTTCATGATCAGTCCTCTCCATTTCTGAATCATAAAACTCACTGTTGGATTTCTCATCCATTTCACTAACTGCTTCATCTCCTGAATCTTTCAAAAATCCTTTTGAAATAACTTGTATCTTAACCCTATCATCTCTAGGACCAATCACAATTGAACCTTTATACCAGTCCTGAATGCATCTTGCTTGGTATAACCAAGGTCTTCCCAACAGGACAGAATACGATGAAATATTTGTTTGCGAACGAACGATCAAATAGTTCACATGAAATTCTAATCCGGCTACTACAGATTTCACATTCCGCAGTAACCCCAAAGGAGTTACTTTCCTTTGATCAGCCACACGTAAAACAATATGAGTAGGTTCTAGATCCTTCAACCCTAATTCTTGCATAGCTTGTTCTGTCATCAAATTAACTGTTGAGCCACCATCTAACTGCACTTCATGTAGCAAGTGGCCATTAATAGTAGTATCGATAACTGGAGCTCCTGGGTCCACAAATAAATCTACTATTTTTACATCCTTAGTTGTTTTTCCTTTGGAAGAATTTTCACGGATTTTAGAAACGTTTATCTCACTCCTCTTCCTTCGACGCCGAACTAATTTATGGTAAAGTTGTTTCCGACAAACAGGCGCTATTTCTAACAATTGCCGAAGGTTAATAGTCAATGATATTTCTTCTAATGCAGCCCAAAGATCATAGGTCTTATTTACGGATTCTACATAATCTTTACTCCCTTCCTTAGGAGGAACCAATCTTTCGGGAAAAGGAGCTACTCCCACTTGAATCTTAGGATTTACTAAAGGCACAGGTAATAATGGATGGTCAGAGGAATGCTGCGGAGAATCCGATTCAGGTAGTTCTATATTAGGATCTATGTCCTTAGACTTATCCTTCACTGCTCCGTTTAATTGTGGACTCTCTTCCTCTAAACCTTGCTCCTTCTGTTGTTGCTTTTGTGCCCGAGTAATAACACCAATCATAGGGTCAGCCCTAAAGGTCACCTTACGAGGTATAAATTTTGACTTAACTCCAATATCTTTCCTTATTGTTTCTACTTCAACTAAATTTGCAGCAGACGTTGAAGGTTCGTTAGAGGTTTGTTTCCCTTTGTCAGTCATTTTATTATCCTCTCGCTTAGGACAATTCTCTTCATAGTGTCCTTCACCACTGCACCTCCTGCAAAGAGGAGTATAGTCTTGATTTTTACGCGCATTTGGACAATATGTGGCTATGTGACCTTCTTGTTGGCATCGATAACAAATTACTGGTCCCCTAGGTCTTTGTTGACCACCTTGTCCCATTGGATTACGAAAATTTCCATTATTTCTTGTAAAAGGAGAATTTCTCCCTCGATTGCCATCACTGTTGTAATTGTTTCGAGGCACTGGGGGTCTACCCTGGGTGGGCAATCCTCGTGGCCTAAAAGGTTGATTGGGTGGTCCAATCTCATAAGTCCTATTATTACGATCCATGTAATTGTAATTCGTTTGCATTGAACGAGCTTGTTGTTGCTCTTGACCTAATTTATGCCAACAATTTGTATCTAAATGACCAGTCTTGTGGCAAAAAGAGCAAAACGGTGGATGATCGGGCATTAACCTTGAAGGCGTCGGACACTCCGTAGCCACATGGCCATAACCATGACACTTACCACACCAGATATTAGATCGAGGTGGGTTTGAAGTCGAATTTCCCGACGGTTGTTGAGCACTAGATCCTTGTGTCGTTATCGAATAAATTTCCTTCAAAGGTGCTTGTACTGCAGTCATAATTTCCTCCTTTAATTTTCCTAGAGATTTCGCAATAATATCTGCTACTTTTGCTTCATCCAGAGGAGATTGAGATTGCGGCATAGAAGGCATTCCTGTCTGCATCATATAGGCTGGAATTGAAGTGTACGGATTTAGAGGTACACTCGACATGTTTGAGCTTGCGGTTACCGAGGGATTTAAAGGAACGGTCACATAAGACACGTTCTTAGGTACCCCACCTGAAGTGCTTGGGTATTCTGTCCGAGATTCTTTGAATAGATCTCTCCGTCGTTGTTGACTAAGCTGCACTTCTTCCCACCATCTAGCATGTGTTTTAGCATCTGCCAACGTAGCTGGTCGTTGTAAACTAACATGCTGATGAACTTCAGGATTAAGTCCATCAATAAACTTACGTTTTTGCGTGGGATCGTCAGGAGCAGGATTCATCTTACGAATGATTGTCTCCATGCGCTCAATATAATGTTCAACACTTTCAGTTGCTCCTTGGGACAGATAATCCAGTTGAAGAGCCAATCTATCTTGAAAACCTTGTCGTCTAAATTTTTCTAGAAAAGCTCTTGATAAGGCATCATAGGTCCCTTTATGTTGAGCATCTAAATTCCCATACCATTTTGCTGCTTCATCTTTTAATGTTGCAGGGAAGATATGAAGCTTTTGGTCGTCATCTATTATCTCATTGGCGACGCAAGTCACCTCAAATCTTTGCGAATGGGCATCGGGATCTTCGTCCCATAATCCCCCGAATTGCGTGAAATCAGCTAATCTAACTGGGTTGCGAGCCATTGTTTCTCTAAATAGTAGCCCTAACCCTAAATCGTTGATAGTATCAAACCACGGAGGTTCCTGAGGTTCCTTAAATAATTGACGCAATCCGAAATTTGACTCTAAGTCCCAGTCAAAGAGCAGTTCAATACTCCCGACCGTAGCATTAGCTTCACTCTCCCTAGTTTCCCTATTTTGCCTACCTCTTTCCCCAGTGACACTGCTAGTACTGGAGATAACTTGATCCCATTGATATGAAGCTGCTTCACTTTCTTTCGATGGTGTTCTACCAGTTGATAAGCTAGGTTGAAGAGGTTCTACCGTTGAGTTAGACACAGCGTCTACTCCCAAATTCAGCAATGCGTTGACCCTCTCTAGCCTTTCTAATAGCCAAGCCTCTTGTCGCACTGCTCGTTCTCTAACTCGCTGATCCCTAGCTTCGTTTTGCTGCTTCCGTCTCTCTTCTGAATTCATCCACGAGTACAAAACTAGCTGTTACTGTCATACTCCAAAATTACGCTCGTTCTATTTGAAGCTATAAAATTAGGTTGTCGCTTGTATGCGCACTTAGAAGGTTCAAAATAGTCGGCAGCTCTGGGTCTATCTCCCCAAAAGGTAACTTTTCTTCTTGCTCGGGGATTAAACCTAGAATTTCAGCAACCTCTCTAACGTCTTTCGTGTCGAAAGAAATTCTTAAACCTCTGGATACACGTATCCAAGGCAACACATCATCCCACACTACTCTTCTAAACGTCCGATAAGCTGTGCGGTAATACCAATCAAAGTGGTACGATACACTGATTGTATTTATTTCTACCGCGTCTATTAACCCAAAGTGTGTCGCTAGTAGAACTATGGTTTGCGCACAGTCGTTATAACCCCAGCTCCAAGAGGATAATTGTTCAACGTCCACAGTTAATTGTGGCCCAAAGTATGTGCCTCCCTCTACTAACCCCTATACTCACTTGCTTGGCGGGCCCGCACAAGAAGCTCCATCAAAATACCATGTGTAAACCAAGGCTTCATTGATGTACCCCACCATAAAGATCAACCTACTTGTATTTATGATAATCCAACATTTAAATACACTTGATAGACTTCCTTCGTGTGCTAGAACCCTTATCAGAGTCATTAGAGCGTGAGGTTCCAATTGCGAAAGTTCGCTCAAGTGCCTCCCATTTTGTCATAGGAGGTAATGCCCTTTCATTCAATGGGAAGTTAGGGCAAGCATCCAAAATTTCCCTCTTTAACCCATGCTCAAAGATTAATCGACTAGCTAAGATGTCCACTAAACATTGGTATGCATGAGCAAAGATTTTCAAGTAGATACTTGTTAATTGCATACAACAAGAACAAGGAAACAAGGAGGATATATATAAGCAGGGGATAGAGGAGGGGATGAGAGTGTGGAAGTAGAGAAGGAGGAGCCCTCAACAAGTAACGTAACCAAAACATAAAAGAAGGGCAAAAGAATTTCTAAAAAGGATGTTCCTCTCACAAAAAAGAAATAGCTTTTGTACATTGTCTTATAAAACCTCATGTATATAGATCATGAAAAGAAAATATAAATTTATTGTAATATCTAAACTTGTATTTATATTGAAAGTAAATAAGTATTTTTTTCAATATCTTTACAATATATATTTTTATTTCCTCTTTAATACTTGCAAAAAAATAGTATACGCGTTTACCATTCAAGAAGTGAAATTAAATATATATATTATATATAATGCAAGATCCATGACCATCCAAGCAACAATTGATACCTTAGCCTCCCAACAAAAGCATCGTCAACCATTTTTAGAATAGTGGTGATGTCCTTTAGGATGGGTAGATCTAGCCTCTCTAATAAATCCATGCTAATTATATTCATGGGTTAGCTTGGGTCTACCATAGCACTTTTAATCAAAATGTTGTCCACATAAGCTTGCACCCTAGGGTAGTGTTTCCACACATGCTCCCACCATTCGTTGCCCACTTGATTAACACCAACAACCCATCGGTAGGATTTTTTTAAACTCTTTATGAAAATTTGGTGACAACCAAATTAATTTAGCAAATCAACATTTGACTTAACTTCACATAAAGCATTTGCTAAGTCAAACTCTTAGAAGTTTACTACACCTTTCTTTTCTTTCTATACCACCCTCTCTTTTGGTTTTCAATGGCCTTAACAGCCTCCTTCACTTTTGATTTCTCTCTTAACCACTAGCTTCTTTAAGGCACCATAATGTTTAAGAGGACTTGCTTGGGTATTGGCATCCATGACCTTCTTATCAACTATACTAGGCTTAGGTTTAGCTTTACTTGTACTGGGGTCATCCTTATGATCTTCATTCATTTTCTAACCCCTAATAATCCCTCTAACATATTAGATATTGCATTGTCATCACTGATTGAAAGTGTCTTAGCTAACCCCATTGGGCATTTCCTCTAGGGTGGCTTTCCCCCTTTGTAAAATTTACTTAGGGCTCTTCCCTTGAGTTTTTCCATCATTTATGTGGTGATACACAGGCCCATGTTGTTGATTACCTTGTTGAAATGAACTAATTTTACCAACATGTGTTGGTAGTATGTCTTGACTTTTGGTATATATCACACTCTACATGAGCATCACACTCCTATATGGTAAACTCCTTCAAAAAATCTAGGTATACTAGAATAGGAGTAGAAGTAAGGAGTTACACTAAAAATGCCTCTCTCCAACCTCTAAAGATGTTTTTTAGTCTTGCATGGGCGTTTTTGACAAGTGGTAGCCTTCCCAAATGGTTTTTTTAGCATTATCCATAATTAAATATTATTTTTTAGTCTTTAAATACTGAGAATTAATGTAATAATTATTTCGATGCCCGCATCATTGGGGTTTCTATTGCCCATCAAATTTTGTTAATGTTTTAGAAAATTGACATCTAATGTGATCTACTAGTATTGTTCCATAATGACCTCAATAGAATGCTTCATCATGCCCTTAACTTCCTCTATGATATTGGACGCAAAAGAATCATGACCAATGGCATCAAGACCCACTCCTACACTAGGTATTACAATTTGCAAGGTGGTTGGTGACTATACAGACCCTTGGTTTACAATAGGAACTTGCCCATTGCTCATAGATGTCATAGCTATCAGCTAGACGACATTTGGTATCCCATGGTAGGTAATTGAGAAAATCCTTGATCTAGGGCCCCTTGACTTGGACCCATAAAGTTGTTGGGTAATGTAGGAAACCATATTTTTCAAGGGAGAACTCTGTATAAATAACTGTGTAGAATCCTTGCATATCGGTAATCAAATTTTCCGCAAGGCAATAATACCATTAGGTTGCATTTCCTTTTAAGACTGTACTAAACATCATGTGATACACTTGCTAATTTACTTAGAAATTGAACATAAGCTACTGAAAGCCCTTAACGTGTAAATTTGCATCCTCATTAGGACCTCCACTGAATATAGGCAAACGAATACCCTAGAGTGTGTAGAGTCACTATACTTGATGGGATTTGCAATGTTTAAGCAGTGTCAAAGGTAGCTGATGCACCATCATGGTAGATGTAGGGATGGACTTTGAAATGATAAAAGCACTAGGTGGACTTGATCCACCATTATGACTAGTCCTTGGAGGAGTGAATTGTCTAGCTATTGGTATTAGGGGATAAACTTCCACTTTCACACACATTGGGACTCTTTTTACCACAAAGGGCTGTACAACCCTTGACTTTGAGGGATACATGACTCTTAAGAGATGCGGGGGTAGTACGATCAAGGGAGTACTTGCAAAAAAAATTTGTATGTCTCCTTAACTGCTCTTCACACTCGTCTCATTGGATCCAATGGATTTCCAGCCTTCTTTCTCGTTCTTGCTTAAGAAGTTCTCTCTATGCTTCTAAACAAAGAGGCATACACTCTAGAACCAAGTTTTAAGCCCTTATGGAAATCCTAGAGGACTCCCAACAAATACACCACTTGTCAAGATCTAAATTGGGCCCAACAATTGCTCTCTCACACCAAGCACACCATTGGACCTAAAATAGCCAACCCCTACAACCTTGTGGCCATGAATGACTAGTATTTAGGTTAGTAAATCTCATCTCATACTAAGACACTATATTTTATAGTCCACTTCCTAATTGCCTATCTTGAACTCCAAGCTAGAGTGTCCCAACATATTGGTTTCTAATACACCACACATGTGACACACACCTCCTCGATTGAATGGCGTGGCATCTATCAATAAGCATCCTACACCAATTAGGGATTTGATCCACTAATTGTCCTCTAATTTTACAAATCATATCACTTAATCTAATCAATCTTACTTTAACATTGGTTAAAAAATAAGAACTTATTATTAAATCTTGCACATTTGTGAATTATTTGTTGTGGTGGCAAGAAGGGATATTGATTGGTGAAAATAAGTATAAATTTGAGGCTCAATCAATATGCTTAATGTGTGTGTGTGTGTGTGTGTGTGTGTGTGTGTGTGTGTGTGTGTGTGTGTGTGTGTGTGACCATCATCTTGATCTCTTATTGTGCATGTCATTGCTAACTTAACATCATGTTGTTGTAATATTAATATTCACAGGCTATAAAATATTGTTATACTTCTTTAAACTAATCATATGCATATACATGTGTGTGTGTGAGTATTAGAACGTCCAATATACACACATTCATATGTATATATATTAATGAGAGAGAGGGAGAGAGAGAGATTTTTAGTGACAATAGTTTTTGAATAAAAGATATATATAGAAACAAGTTCTTAATGAGACACACACAAGCGTGCATGCATGCACATGCATATACACATAGAGAGACAAATCAAGGTATTTGAATAAGAGAGAGATATAGAAACAAGTTCTTAATGAGACGCACATGTGCATGCGTGCGTGCATGCACACACACATACACATAGATAGACAAATCAAGGTAGGTTTGTTTAGTATATATTATAGAACTAAAGACATATATTTAAAGATTATTGCTCATACAAACTCTAATCCAACTTGACTAAGTAATTCATCAATTTTTTGCCTAGTCTTTAAAATAAAAAATACATTCTAGATACTTTGAATATAAGGAATTTCAATTGGAAGGTTATTAGGACTTAATGAAGAAGAGAGGGAAGAGAGAGAGATAAAAATAACTTTTGGATGAGAGAGAGAGAGATAAAAACAATTATTAATGCGAGACAAGAAAGATGTATAATTTTAAAAATCATTGATAAGAGAGAAAAGAAAGAAATGTGAAAAGTAGTTTGGATAGAGAGGCCCAAAAGTAGTATTGTAGTATTATAGAGTGCTAGAAAATTTTTAAGCCAAAGAAGGGGGTGCCACACACACACACACACACACACACACACACACACACACACATACACTCACTCTCTCTCTCTCCTCAACTTTCTCTATTTAAAGGTTTTTGGTCTAAGTACAATTAGATGAAAAAGTCAAATATTGATTATAATATCAATAGTATAAAACTTTTTTAAATCTTTGATAAGGTTTTTATTTTTCCAAATACACAATGCAAAAGACAATAGCCATTATACATTATGTAAATTATTAGTTTTCTATATTAGAAGAAAAAAATGTCCCAAAAGAGAGGACTTCTTTTTGTTCATAAGGCTCAAACATTTCAATATAGTTCATTCAAAAAGTCTCAATCTACTATGTCTCACATTAAAATATATCATAAATATATACATAATTTGACATTCTTAGCTAGTAATTATTTTTTCTCTTCTTATTCATCAAACATTATTTTAAAACTTCCCTCTTCTCTTCTCTTACATAAAAAACTTATATATATATATATATATATATATATATATAGAGAGAGAGAGAGAGAGAGAGAGAGAGAGAGAGAGAGAGAGAGAGAGAGAGAGAGAGAGAGAGAGAGAAAGAGAGAGAGAAACACAGAGTTGCAAGAGATACACATAGTGAGAAATGAAGATAAGGACCATGTACAAATGCATACACATACACATAGAGAGAGAGGCGCATACACACATGCACTACTTAATTTATTATCTAATTAATAATTTAATTATTAAAGATTTTAAGTTAATTACTAAATAAAAATATAAAGGGAGGGGGAAAAAAGAGACAAAGATGAATGAGAGAAGGAGAAAGTGAGATAAACGAGAGAGAGAGAGAGAGAGAGAGAGAGGTTATGTGACTTACTTTAACTTTTTTTTTTTGGTTAAGAAGGGGGTTGCTAGCAACACATTGAGAGAAGAGGGTTGCTTGCAACCTCTTCTTGAGATGAGGTTTTTTTTACAAGTCTCTTCCATCATTTCTTTAAGGGGACTTGTGAAAGATTTTTTCACCGAAAAAGGATTGCTAGCAATCCCTTCTCAGCGAAAAAAGATTTCACAAGTCCTCTCTAAAAATTTTCTTTACTGAATATAGAGCTGTCAGCAACCCCTTCCCAATTGAAAAAAAATCCATGTCCCCTCAGAGAGATGTTGGTAACTTGTGAATTTTTTTTCATCGAGAAGGCGTTGCCACAGCAACTCCTACTTGGTGACAAATTTTTTTACATCTCCTTAGAGAGATGATGGAGAAAAGTTGTGATTCAAAGATCTCTCTCTCTCTCTCTCTCTCAATGAGGAAACTACTACAACATTCAAGTAAACAAAGATTTGTTCTTCTCATTCACATAGGAGATAAAGAGAATTTCAAACCAGATGATGATATTGAGTTTAAGAAGTCATGCAAGTTAGCAGCATGGAGACTTCTCTACATGCATAACTTAGTATTCTTCTATAGAAGTATATTTGCAATGGTGTCTTGTCGATGTGTTCTCTATATGTAATAGAACTATGAATGGTAGGTTCATGTGTGGGTAATTGGAGAAGTGTGGGGATATTGCAAACTTTACCAAGGAAATGCACAGATTAGGTGCACTTGAAGGAGGAGTAGCTCATATATACGGATCACCAGATTGAGCAGCACAGCAAAATGAGGAGGTGTACTGGAGATGTCCTATCTTCCTCGCCTACCTAAAGGTGATTTTTCCTTCAACGAGAAGGCATTATAGCAAAAATACTTAAAGAAAAAAAGGTACAAAAGATATAAGGATCCATATTTCGATAAGTAATTCCATATGTATGATTTAGAATATGTCATACTTTTTATGTCTTCTTCTAAAGAAAATATGACTGCTCGTAAGAAAGTGATACCTCGAGTGCATTTGTTCTCGTGACTCATTCTTTGATAAGGAGTCAGGATAAAGCCACAATTTCTAAAATGTTTTGATGATATTGATTGGCCACACTTTAGCCCTATAATAATATTGTTTGTGGATGATAGCATAAAGAAGATGCAATGTAACCCATCTAACCTCTTTACATATTCGTTTACATTTCAGGAAAATCCCATGGATACCATCCTTTTCAAACACATGCTTCCCTATTTGACTAAGGAAAATCCCTTCAATACTATCCTCTTGGAGTACATGCTTCCATGTTTGATTGAGCTAATAGGGTTTCATGCAGGAGTTTAGGAGTTTGTTAGAGAACACCCATTTCAACCTCCAGCAATGGACAACTAGATTGATATTTAATATTTGCAATAAATATATTTATTCACTTTGTGCATAGTAGTTCACTAACTTGCAAATGCATTTATGGATTTAGTATATTTTTTTGTAGTTTTTATAGTAAGTTCATGCAATATAATGTGAATATATCAGTATATTAAAATATTTAATTGTTGAAGCTTGGAGTTTAAAATAAAAAATTCTTGAAAGAAATAACAGCTATAAGTAATGGAGCAATATGGAGCTATATTTTACGAAGATTGTGAAGCAATTGCTTGTAAGGGTCTATTGTAAACGAATGCATAACTTCAACCCATATATAAGCCTAATCAAATGAGGAAGAGAGGAAGAGCAATGTGCAAGTATAAGTGGATATGTTTGTAGTTTTCTCGCATGTGCATAATTAAAGTATTAGCACATCAAGATGTCATTATAAAATACGTGCAAAGAAGGGAGAGAGGGGGGATGTAAATGCATATGTAGTGTGATATCTTATATATATGCATAATTGAACCATTAACATTGTGATAATATTATCAAATATAAGAACATAAGCTTAATCTAGTGATGTAAATAAGTTAAGGAGAGAGAGCTACTAATGCATTGAGAGAGAGAGAGAGAGAGAGAGAGAGAGAGAGAGGAATGTGTAAGTGTAAGTGTATTTGATTTTGCTAATGTGTGTACAATTGAAGTACTAATACATCATGATGTAATTATAATATATATGCAAATAATTGAGAGTAGGGGAATGTGAATATATACGGAGTGTGATATCACTTGTGTATGTGTAATTTAACCACTAACATTGTGATAATATTATAAAAAATAATTACATAAACTTAATATAGTGATGTAAAGCAATTAAGGAGAGAGAACTACTAGTATTGCGAGAGAGAGAGAGAGAGAGTTAGGGCTAAAAAAGAGAAAGAGAGAGAGGGTGTTATTGAGGGGGAGGAGAAGAAGAGGAAGATGCATGTTGTGGGTCTCCAAGATATGAGAGAGAGAGAGAGAGAGAGAGAGAGAGGAGAGGAGAATCGATTGTGGTTCTAATGAGGAGGAGAAGAGTAAGATGTGGTGGTGTAGTGGTAGTACTAGTGGTGGTAATGTTATTGAGGGAAGTGAGATGTCGGTGGTTGGTTCCCAACATATGATGAGAGAGAGAGAGAGAGAGAGAGAGAGAGAGAGAGAGAGGAGAATTGGTTGTGGTTCTAATGAGGAGAGGGATAGTAAGATGTCGTGGTAGTAGTGGCGGTGCTAGTGGTGGTGGTGGTGGCAATGGAGAAGCGGCATTAGTGCTTGATATATGCCCAAAAGAAAAAAAGGGCCAAGTTGACTATGTGGAATAAAACTCGAGGTTGACAAAAAAAGTTCACTCCAAAAGCTCGCTTCTTGCACGCACTCGCTGACTATTGATATTAAAACTTCAAACCAAATCAAAATATATGCATATGGCTAAGATCATCTCAAAACTTCAATGCACTATCAAAACTCTCCCTTATTAATGAACAAAATCATAATCATCATTATCACAATCATCCATAACTTCTTCCATTGCATAAGCGAAAAAGAGAAAAGAGGAAAGAAGAATTTTCTTCACACAAGAGAGAGAGAGTGTGTGAAAGATGGGGAAAGAGAGAGAAGATGTACAACCCAAAATGTGTCATGCCCTCCTTTTCTAGAAAATCACCTCTTCATGTTTTCTTTTACTCTAATCATTTCATACATTGACCTTGGTCACACACATTTTATATGGCTTCAGTGTGGATGTAGCCCCATTATCCATGCATTAAAACACAAAATCTCATATTTTCAAAGACTGTGTGAAATATATCAATTGAAAATATTACAAATGTAGACCACTTTTGTGCCTTGCTTTTGCATATATTGAGCTCTCATTAGGGGGTGGGAAAGGTATACTCGAGACATGAGGGAGGTCTTTTTCTTTTTTTTGGGAGGGTGGGAAAGGGGCAGGGGAGGGGGGGATGGATGGATGGAGAAGGGGGATAGGTGGAGACATATAGGTATTTGGGCTAAGAGGACCTAGAGGTGGCAAAGAACAGGTTAGGTGACCATAGGGAGAGGTAGGTGAGGGGGTTGGATGCATGTATAGTTATAGTAGCAAAGAGGTGATGAAGCGAGGTTTAGGGTATAAAATGTTGAGAAACACGAATCTTGAGCAAGGTTAGCTATAGAGGTCGAAAATCATAGATAAGAAGCATGATAACTAAGAGTAGACAAGACTCTTACTCAACTGAATTAGGTTCCAAGATTATTTAACTTGGACTCATAAATACAATCTTGAGTAGACAAAGACATAGACTGAAAGTATAAATGTAAGAAGCTAGGAATAAGGATTTAGTGTAAATAATATTGATATTATGCCATGTCACATTGACATTGGTATAAAAGGAGAGGATATGTAATTTTTCATACCTTTTGACACATTAATACAATTACAGTCCTTCTCTCCCATCTTGCTCACAGCTTCTATGGCTTCTCCCTCTTTCCTGTATTTCTCTCTCCAAATCTAGTATTTCTCTCTCCTCCTCACTCTTCTCTCTCTTCTTGCAGTCTTTCTCTCTCTTCTACAATCTTCTCTCTCCTCTTTCTCTCTCTCTAGTTCACTCTCTGACAAGTGGTATCAGAGCATTGGTCTTTGATCCATTATTTTTCTTCTATTTTCAGTCCTATTTTCCTCTATCAAAATCAATTTCAGACAAAAATTATACAAGACAGTGACTAGTGGAGTGCTCCAAATCATCTATAGTTAGTAAGAGACTACATCTGGAGATATCCAAGGTCAGATATGGCAGAGGATGGCTTAAGTGGCAGGTCAGCATCAAACTTCATGCAAAACTGGAGGTAACTAGGGTAAAGAAAGGTTAACCGGGCTTAGTTAGAGGTTAAACTCCAGTTACTTTTCAAAAGGGAGCTTCTCTTCTCTCTCTTTCAAGATTTTGGCTGAAGCTTCCATGGTGGCTGCCAAGAAATCTTCAAAGATCTCTCTCTACTGATCATCTTTCACTGCCAAATCATGGGGCAAAGATTCCTTGTTACCTGAGCTTCAAGAGGAGTATCCTGGTCAGGTAGTGATGCATGAAATGGAGCAGAATACAGCTCGAAAATGCGCCAAAATTTGTGCAGAATTCCGTGCTCTCAATCTTTGCTTGATCTGCTCCAAATCTTCCACTGATTGATCATTTGTCTTGAAGCACTTCATCAACATCTATTACAACAACTCTCAGCTGGAGGAGAACTCTAATCATCAACTTCTTTGTTCAAAACCCTAAAACACAGCAGGGCAGCCATAGCCACAGATCTGGAAGCTCAAATTTCTTCAAATTTTGGACTTCCCTGACCTCCAAGGCTTCTCTAGTGCTATGCACAAGTTGGGTAGACTCCAAGATTGAAGACATTGAGGAGATTTCAGCTCGTGGAGGACATTGGAGCTCAAATGGAAGGATTATTTTGGGGCTTTTCTTCAAGAGGCTTGAATATTTGATATTCAAGTATTCAAGCAAGGCCGGGGCATTGATTCTTCACGGATTTAATCATATTGGAGCTTGTATGGATTGATTCTATGGAGATTTGAAGCTTTATGATGGATTTATGGTGGAATTTGAAGAATTCTTCCATCAATGGGATTGGAGCTGACATTTACCATATTCTTCAAGATTAATTGAGGTACAACGAGTGGAGAATTGAAGATTGAAGACTTTCCAAAGGCTTAAGTACCTATAGGTTCAAAACAAAGTAAAACAAGGAATTTACAGGGCACTTACAAGGTATTTACAGGTGGTTACATGTACACCTTTCATTACTGAAGTATAGCTACACGTACTACAGGGTACCCATAGGTCCTATCCAACCTTCTATAGGGTTTGGTAACCATTTGGGGTTACTATCTTGCATTATAGGGCACTTACAGGTTTAGACAGGGTACAGGCCTGGACAGTTCAGACTCAGAAATCCAGCTATAGAATTTTTTTCCCTAAATTTGTTATAGCGTGCTATAGCTCATATTGAAGAGGGCATTCTTGGCTTCGATTTGAACTAAAAAGTTTTGAAATCGGAGTTCCCTAGCAAAAGTTATAGCCGTTTTTCTGATAGGGGCTATTGCAGGACTGCACTATTATGGTAGGACATAAGGGTAAAAATAAGGTCCAGGAAGATTGTGCTCGGCAAATTAGGGATTCCATCTTGGATATTACACCTCAAGAGAGCCCTGAAGAGCTTCAACAACAAGGGGAAGTCAGTATACTCAATAATACCTTGTGCGCTCATGAACAAAGACATAGGGAATGACATGAGGCCATATTATCAAGCCATATTATCAAGAATGGAGCAAATGGTTTTGTCTACTGATCAAACGAAGTCTTCCATTGAGAAGTTGGTGGATTCAATGACTCAAACAAAGGATTATATTGATAAGTTGGTGGAATCTAATGCTCAACTTATGGCACAATTCTCCCAATGGATGCAAATGCAAATGGGATCAAAAGAAGCTAAGGAGAAAGCTTATTCAAACAGTGAGCCTTCAGTCCCACTTCAGCCATCTAACCAAAATGGTCATGGACATAGGATTATTGGAAGAAGAGGCATCCCGAATAGCCAGTATGAAGTAGGAGAGGCTTCACAATGGCATGATGACTATTTGGGCAGTTTGAATAGAGCTAATTCTCAAGATTTTGGGCTGAATACTCAAATTCCTAGGGGTTCTCTACCAACACGAAGATTACATAGTACTTCTCAGCCACTTGTTGGGAGATTTCCGTCTCAATTTGGGGGTTCCATACATGATAATCATGATCAGCCTATTTTGGGATAGCAACCATGTCATGAAAGAGAGCTAAAGGACAAGATTGTTCTAGCTAAATTTAATGGTAAGTCATCTTCACCATCTGATTTAGAGGAGTGGACCTTTAAGATGGAATCCTACTTTGACATATTCCCTAAAACTGATGACATGAAGATTTATTTTGCTTCCTTGCATTTGGAGGGATTTACCCATACTTGGTGGAGGTATATAAAAAAAGAAAACATACTTGTAGAGAATTAGGAAGCTTTCAAGGCACTTATGGCTGAAGGAAACATACTTATGGCTGAAGTAAGCTGTCCATAAATTGTCTGGTAGAACAAGAGATAAATGGACTAATTTTCAGCTAAATAAACCTCTCAAAGATGAAGATTTTGAACCCCAATGTGGACGTTGGCCTAATGAAGATGCAAAATCCCGCTCAAAACCTCCTAGATCAAAAGGTATACCATCATAATAATGATCAAGAGAAGGTTTGTCATCAAACTCATAATCTTGACCACCCGAGTCAAATGGATAGGAAGAAAGATCCCCATAATCATCACCATACGCATATCCATCATCCGTCATATTATAACCATCATGAATCTTGTGTATATCCTCATTATCAGCATACCAATCATCAAAATCATTATCCAAGTTGTCATAACCATGGTCATATGCATCTAACTCCTCTTCTAGTTGAGGTAGTTCTTGATTGAGTGTGAACTGATGCATATCCTCAACTAATCCATCATAAGCATGATCAAGAGCTGTAAAGTCTTCATTTTCAGCAGGTTCATATTCCTCCTTAGATGGTCCAAAAGGCTGATTACTTACCAAGTGATCTTCATATACATTGGCTTCAACTATAGCATCAACTTGCTGATCAGCTTGGTCTTCTTCATATGGTTGACCTTGAGGAGACAAAGAGTTCAGCACTACAATTTGTTGATTCCCATTGATTTGCTGACCAAGATCTATGGAATAATTCTCTTCATTTTGGCTTTGTACAAAGTGTACTTGCTGTCCATGATTCACTTCTGTAGATTTAGACATAAAAGCAACATCAAAGTATTCAAAAGAAAGAATCACATGTTGTAGAGTAGGCGGAACCCGATCCTTGAGGTTAATGCACCAAGTAACAATTGTTGTAAGCATTTTCTTTTTCCATAAAGCCTTTTTCAGCAAAAGGTTAATAGCCATCTTTACACAATCACAAATTCCTTCATGGCAAATAGAGATACGAATCAGGATGAAAGTAGTATATTTCGTTAACTTGGTAGAACATTTGCCAAGAAGTTGGACCAATGAATTTGTACCAACATCCAATATTTCCCATGCTAGCTGTTCTTCTAATAAATTCCATGATCGCTTACTAACCAATGGAGGTGTATGAACTGTCATAGCCCACTCATTGTCATCAATCTCAACAAAAAGAGTAGAAAGCAATACCAATGCATATTCTAACTGTTGGTGAGACGATTGATTAAGCAATGATATCAACCAATGTAATACATCCTTGCCTTGAAAAGACTGCAAAAGAGTAGTACCGCTGCTACAAAAGTACTTCATTGATGCCCACAAATCAACTTGAGGCTCCAGATTCTCCATGGTTAGTAATCCCAACAACATGCGTTTAGCTTCAGCATTGCATATACATTCTTGCAAGATACTGTTATCATAGAGATTAATAAGAGTCTGCATTACACCTTTTTGAACCAACTGAGAGGTATGTGGTTGCAATTGATGGATAAGTACATGCTCAACCAAACTCATATCTATCTCTTCCAATGCCATTTGATAGTCATCATAAGCCATAAAAGCATGTGCCAAAGTACTCATAATGTCTATTGTTGAGATGAGAAGCTCAATACATGCGGACATTAATGATGGACCGCCTGGTTAGATGGGTCCACACAACTACACTTAGCACGTCGGTGGTCTTTATGACTCTCACACAACCATTGACTAATTACTTATTATATTCAGGTTGTTACACCTATTTACAACTGGCATAGTTATAGCGCCAGTCAACTAGTGTAGTCAATTATGCATTGTTTGACTTAGTAGGCCACTTTCCTTTATGTTATATCTTATCTATACTTTGTGTACATTGCAAAGTGTGTGGAAGAAGAAGAAAAAACCAACAAGAAAACGTTTTGGCCTCCATCTCTCTTCTTGTCTCTTGAGTGAGCTTCTCCTGGTGCATTCTGTGTGTGTTCGGAGCAGCATCTTGAGCAAGTCCCCCCACCACACGATTCGTGACATGGTATCAGAGCTGCACCACTGATTGAGGCTGGTTTTGAAGGCTAAAGCGAAGGAGAGGAGCCAAGGATTCAAGCAAGCAAGCAACGGGTCGAGGGTTGCAGAAGATTTGCTTGCTGTTTGGTATTAGTTTTGTGATAATGGCAGAGAACAGCGGAAGCCCCATCATTGAGAAGCTCGACAAGAACAACTACCCTTCATGGAAGTTCTGTGTCACGAACTTCCTTATCGAAAAAGGCCTCTACGAGTTTGTTTCAGGTGAAGAAAAGGAGCCGGAGGTGAGTGATCCTCCAATTGTGGAAGAGACAAAGGTACGGAAGGAAAGGAATGCAAAAGACAAAAAGTTCATGTATTGACTGTTTGCAGTAATTGACAATAATATGCTGGGATATGTTAGAAATACAGAGAATTCATATGCAGCTTGGACCATACTTGAAAGTATGTTTTTTGTAAATATAAAGGCATGAAAGATTCAACTCAAGTAAGAGTTGAATACATTGAAGAAAGGGAAGATGTCTATCAATGAGTATGCACTGAAAGTAAGGAGCATTGTAGATGCCTTAGTAGCGATTGATGCAATGCTTGATGATGATGATTTGGTGTCGTCTACCTTGGGTGGACTTAACAATGAAAAGGCTTGGAAGTCTTTTGTAACTTCCGTATATGCCAAAAAGCCATTTTCAGATTTTGATGAGTTGGTCTCCCTTATGATTACTAAAGAGATCAATATGCAGAGTGAGACATCTAAAAAAAGTGGTGAACATGTCCAAGCTTTCTACTCTAGTTCAGGAAGGGGATGCGGTAGGTCCTCTTTAAGAGGCCGTGGTACAGGACGTAGTAGTGACAACCAGCAAAAAAGATTGAATCAACAATTTGACGATATGCAGGTTTCAGGAAGTCGTGGTAACTTTAGAGGCAGGGGGAGCTTTAGAGGAAGAGGTGGATGGCAGAACAGAGGTTTTAACAACTCTGGTATTATGTGTCACTACTGTGGCAAAACAGGTCATATTGCAGCCCAATGTTATGCTAAGAAAGATGATATTCACAGTGGTAAGTTGCAGCAAGGAAACTATGCATCGTCTTTACGACAGAATAAAGACAAAAATGAATGTCTGTTTGTTATGCAGCATATGCTGAATGCTGTTACAGGAAAGGGAACACATGATGATGTTTGGTATGTTGATTCAGGTGTATCCAATCATATGACCAGCCATGTAGATTGGTTTGGAGAGATGCAGGATTTGCAAAATGCAGGTTATGTGCAGACGAGTGATGATTCATGCCACCCAATCTCACACATTGGAAAATTTTCCTTGTCCTTGCATGGTGGTAAGACAAAGAGTCTTTCAGATGTATTACGTGTGCCATCTATTACAAAGAACTTGGTGTTAGTCAGTCAGATGGTAGAGCAAGAGCTGCAAGTCAGATTTAATGCAAAGGGCTACTTTGTAGAAAACTTCAATGACAAGTGCAGGCTGGTTGCAAAGGGAAGTGCAGTTCTTGATGGAGACTCCAGTGGCTCAAAGAGCTTGGATGATGAGCTTGGTATTCCTTCTGTCAGGACACCAGGTGTACAGAGAGCTCATAGTAATGTAAAGGCTCCATTGAGTGATCCGGTGGTACACAAATCTAGCAGGGTCAGATACCCTGTTAAAAGATTTGGTTTTGAAGGTTATGCAGCTCACCATTATGCTTATATGGTGAACCTGGTTGAGGATGTTGAGCCCACTTATTTTGAGGATGTTGTTGGTCATACTCATTGGGATGCAGCAATGGATGAGGAGATGGCTGCAGTAGAGGCCAATAAGACTTGGGATCTAGTATCATTGCCAAAGGGAAAGAAAGCTATTGGATGTAAGTGGGTTTATAAGATTAAGCACAATGCAGATGGTTCTATTAGTAGGTACAAAGCTAGGCTGGTTGCAAAAGGCTATGCCCATACATATGGCATAGACTATGAAGAAACCTTCAGTCCAGTTGCTAGGATGGCAACTGTCAGATGTGTGATTGCTTTGGCAGTAGCCAAAGGTTGGAGGTTGCAGCAAATGGATGTGAAGAAGGCCTTCTTGCATGGTGATTTACAGGAAGAAGTGTATATGGATTAGCTAGTAGGTTATGAAGATTTAGAGCATCCCATGTATGTGTGCAGGTTGAAGAAGGTGCTCTATGGGCTCAAGCAAGCACCTAGAGCATGGTCTGACAAGATCAGAGAGTATCTTCTCAATATTGGCTTTTATGTTTCTGATGCTGATCACTCACTTTATGTGAGAAAGGGAGATGCAGGTTTGGTCATCATAGTCATCTATGTGGATGACTTGATTATTACAGGTGATAGTGATAGTGGGATTGTTGAAGTCAAGAACTTTTTGAAGAAGAAGTTTGAGATGAAGGATTTAGGTGAGCTAAGGTACTTCCTTGGCATTGAGGTGATCAGATGTGATGATGGCGTGTATCTCATCTATACTTTGTGTACATTGCAAAGTGTGTGGAAGAAGAAGAAAAAACCGGCAAGAAAATGTTTTGGCCTCCATCTCTCTTCTTGTCTCTTGAGTGAGCTTCTCCTTGTGCATTCTGTGTGTGTTCGGCGCAGCATCTTGAGCAAGTCCCCCTACCATGCGATTCGTGACATCTACCAAAGGAATATCCAACCTCTTAGAAGCAACATCTCTAATTAGACCCATAATACTATGTTTCCCTGTCTGTGGAAAGTGCAGTCCTGTAGTATCTATAGGTACTAAATCAACCATAACTTTTGACTAAAAGCTCCGATTGACAAAATTTTTGATTCAAACTGAAGCTAACACTTTCCTCTTCGAACTGAGCACTTAATAGTAAATTTCAGAGAAGGTCAGAAAAAGTTATGATAGCCCAAAGTTGGCTGTCTGAAATTGTCTACAACCTGTCCTGTTTTGAATGAAACCATAAGAGGTCTGTAGATCCCTACTGATCTATCATCCAAATGTTCCATCAAAACCACACCATCTGAATTGGCATTTCTTAGTATATCAGTGTCAGAAATGATGCTTTTTGTAGACCTGTCATCAAAATTGCTGCATGGACTGCATCATGTGGTTCATTCCATGGCTGTAGGGACTATTAAAGCAGAAGTTCCAAAATTATTGAGTGCTTTTCCTAGCTTTGCTATACTCAGAAATGAAATAGCTCAACCACTTTGGTGTTTAGAAGTTGAGAAAATTGTATTCTAGAAACAATGGCCTCCAATCTCAAGATTCCAGACTTCAGAAGCTTAGAGCTAGATTCTCAATCATAAATTGGCATAAAAATGGAGCAAAAACTGGAAAGAGATGCTATACTGCCAGCACCTTATTCAAGATCTCAATGACCCTAACCATGCCTCATTTTGAAAGAATAGACACTCACAAAACCATAAAATCCAGCCATCTGACAGTAGGCAACCCATAGCTTCTGCTGTGAGCTTGGGAAGGGATGTCCATGCACCTTCGTCCTGTGCCGATTGTGTGGTAGGGACCTTGAGAGCCTCCTTTCTGCCCAAGATACTCCGCACATCGCCTTTTTCCCTTGCAATGTGGTGATGAGGGGGAGACACTCTCTTCTGCTTTGGTGAGCTTGTTTTCAAGAGACGTATTGGAGATGAGCTGGACTTCTTGCCGTAATCCATAGAAAGTCGCTCCAAGAGCAAGGATCTGAGACCTGAACTCGTTCCACCTCCAACAACATTGAAAACTGGGAAGCCTTGAAGCCTTACGCAGTTGTCTGCCAACTTGCGGATCCGGTCCAGGCAGAGATCGACAGATTACAAACAAGTTAACAATTGTGATTTGCTGGCCAGATAACCAGAACTATCTGTAAGCTTTATAGCACATTTCAAGTATGAGTGCAACATCCTCCTTGGCCTTCGCAGAGCCTATCTCAACAATATAATTTCATCATGGACCCTGCTACTTTCTGGGTTTTCTTGGTTGCAATGCTGCATGCTACCACAAATCTGAGCTAAAGACTGTGAAAAAGACTCTGTCCTTCAGATATGACAACAGGGGGATTTCCTTGTACTGTGACTTTAGTTCCCTGCTGACAAACTGAATGTTGCTTTTGCAGACAAATCTTTTTGAGTACAATGTCCAAAAACAATAGCATTAAGAGTTCCTTGAAAATCTTCAAGGCTCTGCGCAATTACAGGCTTCGCTTCTTGCCGTTATACACACCCTAGTTGGTGCAAGTTTCGAGCAGAGATATCAGAGAAACCATGGATCTCAGTGGAATGGGGACATTATGCATTTCTTTCTCTTCCTTTCTTTTCCAAGGGTCTCAGGATTGTGCATTACATCAGAGCTCCTATCAGACAAGATCATCAAGGTCGACATTATACTCGCTCCTAGAGTGTTAAGCAGAGATGTATTATTAGAAGTGTGCTTATGGACAGCGTCATATCCTGGAAAAACATAGCTCCTATAAGGTCAAGCATTGTTTCATTCCTTGGATCTCCCAGTGTAGGATGCTTTTCTTTTGGCTGATGATGTATTGCAGCAAGGTGTACAAGGCATTTTTGACATCATTGCAGTTCCAGGTCTTGTTAATGTAGATTTTGCAGATGTGATAGTAGTAATGACAGACTCTGACACTGCCATCACACTTTTATGCAATCCACTCTCTGTTTCTGAATTCTGAATTCAAGTTATTGGGAGCACTTGATTGTCGTGTTGTTGTGATATTTACAGATCTGATTGCCTTGCCATGGGGTTGCAACTTGTCAGTGTGTCAGAGGTCCAAAATGAAGTTTGAAACTGAGGATGCTTCAGAGATAAGCTTTGCAAGCACTATCATAGGGATTGAGGACATGGATGCTACAAGCTGACCTGGGTTCCCAAGCTCACAACAGAAGCTATGGTGGGTTGCCTGCTGTTGGATGGCTGGATTTTATGGTTTTGTGAGTGTCTATTCTTTCAAAATGAGGCATGGTTGGGGTCATTGAGATCTTGAATAAGGTGTTGGCAGTATAGCATCTCTTTCCAATTTCTGCTCTGTTTGTATGCCAATTTATGACTGAGAATCCAACTCTAAGCTTCTGAAGACTGGATTGGTTGAGTTATTTGAGAACTCAAATCAACATTTAGGGGATTTTGAGATTGGAGGCCATTGTTTCTAGGATACAGTTTTCTCAACTTCTAAACACCAAAGTGGTTGAGCTATTTCATTTCCGAGTATAGCAGAGCTAGGAAAAGTACTCAATAATTTTGGAACTTATGCTTTAATAGTCCCTATAGCCATGGAGTGAACCACATGATGCAGTCCACGCAGCAATTTTGATGACAGGTCTACAGAAAGCATCATTTCTGACATTGATATACTAAGCAATGCCAATTTGGATGGTGTGGTTTTGATGGAACATTTGGATGATAGATCAGTAGGGATCTACAGACCTCTTATGGTTTCATTCAAAACAGGACAGGTTGTAGACAATTTCAGACAGCCAACTTTGGGCTATCATAACTTTTTCTGACATTCTCTGAAATTTACTGTTAAGTGCTCAATTCGAAGAGGAAAGTGTTAGCTTCATATTGAATCAAAAATTTTGTCAATCGGACCTTTTAGTCAAAAGTTATGGCTGATTTAGTACCTATAGGTACTGTAGGACTGCACTTTCCACAGACAAGGAAACATAGTGTTATGGGTCTAATTAGAGATGTTGCTTCTAAGAGGTTGGATATTCCTTTGGTAGATGTTATGAGTACTTTGGCACATGCTTTTATGGCTTATGATGACTCTCAAATTGCATTGGAAGAGATAGATGTGAGTTTGGTTGAGCAAGTACTTATCCATCAATTGCAACCACATACCTCTCAGTTGGTTCAGCAAGGTGTAATGCAGACTCTTATCAATCTCTATGATAACAGTATCTTACAAGAATGTATATGCAATGCTGAAGCTAAACGCATGTTGTTGGGATTACTAACCATAGAGAATGTGGAGCCTCAAGCTGATTTGTGGGCATCAATGAAGTACTTTTGTAGCAGCGGTACTACTCTTTTGCAGTCTTTTCAAGGCAAGGATGTATTACATTGGTTGATATCATTGCTTAATCAATCATCTCACCAACAGTTAGAATATGCATTGGTATTGCTTTCTACTCTTTTTGTTGAGATTGATGACAATGAGTGGGCTACGATAGTTCATACACCTCCATTGGCTAGTAAGCGATCATGGAATTCATTAGAAGGACAACTAGCATGGGAAATATTGGATGTTGGTACAAATTCATTGGTCCAACTTCTTGGCAAATGTTCTACCAAGTTAACGGAATATGCTACTTTCATTCTGATTCGTATCTCTATTTGCCATGAAGGAATTTGTAATTGTGTAAAGATGGCTATTAGCCTTTTGCTAAAAAATGCTCTATGGAAAAAGAAAATGCTTACAGCAATTGTTACTTGGTGCATTAACCTCAAGGATCGGGTTCCGCCTACTCTACAACATGTGATTCTTTCTTTTGAATACTTTGATGCTGCTTTTATGTCTAAATCTGCAGAAGTGAATCATGGACAGCAAGTACACTTTGTACAAAGCCAGAATGAAGAGAATTATTCCATAGATCTTGGTCAGCAAATCAATGGGAATCAACCAATTGCAGTACTGAACTCTTTGTCTCCTCAAGGTCAACCATATGAAGAAGACCAAGCTGAGCTATAGTTGAAGCCAATGTATATGAAGATCACTTGGTAAGTAATCAGCCTTTTGGACCATCTAAGGAGGAATATGAACCTGCTGAAAATGAAGACTTTACAGTTCTCGATCATGCTTATGATGGATTAGTTGAGGATATGCATCAATTCACACTCAATCAGGAACTACCTTAACTAGAAGAAGAGTTAGATGCATATGACCATGGTTATGACAACTTGGATAATGATTTTGATAATTGGTATGCTAATAATGAGGATATACACGAGATTCATGATGGTTATAATATGACGGATGATGGATATGCGTATGGTGATGATTATGGGGATCTTTCTTCCTATCCATTCGACCCGGGTGGTCAAGATTATGAGTTTGATGACAAATCTTCTCTTGATCATTATTATGATGGTATACCTTTTGATCTAGGAGGTTTTGAGCAGGATTTTGCATCTTCATTAGGCCAACGTCCATATTGGGGTTCAAAATCTTCATCTTTGAGAGGTTTATTTGGCTGAAAATTAGTACATTTATCTCTTGTTCTACTGCAGACAGTTTTTGGATAGCTTACTATTTTGGTTGAGCTTCAATTCTGATTTGATTATAAAAGAAGGATATCTATATGGGTTGCAAGTATGTCCAATGAGTTTTCTTTTGACTCATAGCACACTTGATTTGGATATGCCCATCACAAGATATCTCCATTTTACTACAACAGGTTCTGTAGTAGACAACAAGCAGTCTATTTCTTGCGGGTGTCCTTTCTTGGAGTTATGATGGTTTAGTTTTCAGTTTTATCATTTCAAAATGGATATTCATATGGCCTATTCACTTTTCCAATTATGATCCTATCCATTACTTAGTACAAATTAGTGCTTTTCCTATTTTCATAGCCCTTGTATCAGAGTAGTACTCTATTTCATCTATCCTTTTTTAGTCTTTCAGGTTTGTTTTTTAGGACAAATTTTTTTGGGAAGGGATGGATTGTAAGAAGTTGGGAATAAGGATTTAGTGTAAATAATATTGCTATTATGCCATGTCACACTGACATTGGTATAAAGGGAGAGGACATGTAATTTTTCATACCTTTTGACATAGTAATACAATTACAGTCCTTCTCCCCCATCTTGCTCACAGCTTCTATGGCTTCTCCCTCTTTCCTGTCTTTCTCTCTCCAAATCTAGTATTTCTCTCTCCTTGTCACTCTAGTGATGATGAGGACAGGATCAGGACAGCACGTTGTTTTAAAACAGTTTTTATCGTGCCTAATTTTCAGAATTAAGCCATCTACATGGGCTTAAAGTACTCTTCGAGAGCTTCGTTTTGATATATGGTATGTCTCATTTGAACACTTCTACTAGAAGTTATGGCAGATTTGGTCTAGCAGGGTCTGTTTACACAGCAAGCTGTCTACTTTGTTTTGAGATTATTTGTTGAAGACTTTATGGCTCTATATACTTTTGAAGTACTCTAGATTATGTATGTAGTTGAGGCTTACTTCCGTTCTTCAATCTCAGTTCATATAGTTAGTCATACTTCATTCATTTCTCATTTATAAAGCTGTAAAAACAGAGTAGTACTCTGTTCTATCCATCTTTTTCTAGTCTTCCAGGTTTATTTTTGAGGACAAAAACTTTTGGAAGGGGATGGATTGTAAGAAGCTGGGAATAAGGCTTTAGTGTAAATAATATTGATATTATGCCATATCACACTGACATTGGTATAAAAGGAGAGGACATATAATTTTTCATACCTTTTGACACATTAATACAATTACAGTCCTTCTCTCCCATCTTGCTCACAGCTTCTATGGCTTCTCCCTCTTTCCTGTCTTTCTCTCTCCAAATCTAGTCTTTCTCTCTCCTCATCACTCTTATTCTCTCTCTTTTGCAGTCTTCTCTCTCCTCTTTCTCTCTCTCTAGTTCACTCTCTGACAATATACTGCTCCATACAAAGAGGATATCATAGGAGTATGATTGCATATTTCTCAATATCCCTCCTTAATCACAACCATGAAAGCAATGAGTATATAGAGAATGCTATAATGAGTAGAACCTTGCTAAGTGTAGACATAGAAAAACCAACCATATAAAGCTAGAGATTATCACACAAGGCCTCACTAAGTGTGTAGAGTGTATAGTGAAAAAGGTTACATGAGGAGTACAAGGCTTATGATTGGAAAAGAATGATAGATGAGGCTTGTCCTTCTGCCCTTGAGTATTTTCTTCTTCATGGTGAAAAAATTTCAATGTGCCTAGCTCTTTTACAAAAGTCACAAAGAATGTCTTTCTTCTCTTTATAATTATTGTTAACATAGAGCACATTTTCTTCTTTTAAAGTTTTTGCTTCCTCTTTGCTTTTGAGCTTATTCTCTTCTTCAAGGAGTGATGCTTTGATGTCTACCAGCTTTGGATTTGGCATATTAATTAGTATGGTGGAGACATTATCAATTTTGGATGAAGACTCTTGAGCAAGACTCCAATGCATATATCCTTTTCCATTTGTAAGTTAATCCCTACAAGTTGAGTTAGCAGACTTTTCATATAATTAAGACGAGTTGTAAGGATGTATTAGTATTCATATCCAACCTGAAAAACTCAATCAACAATCCATATTTTGAATATTTAGATTGGATACCATACAGTGTGCCCAACTATTCCCAAGTAGCATGAGATGTATCACATGTGTCTACATGGTGGGTATAACTATCATCAAGCTCAAGCTTGATGATTGTTTGGGCTTTGTCATTACTCTTTTGCCATACTATTGCAAGTGCAATGCATCTTTGGGCTTCTTCTCCCAGCCACTAGTTATTGATCACAGACCTTTCTTCATAAAGATCAATTTGATCCTTGTTTGCCTCGCATGGAAGCCTTCTTCTTGGAAGTGGCAAGAGGATGAATCCTTGCCCATTCTGGAGATTTGAGCAGCAGCAAATCTGTGGAAATAGATCAATATAAGAGTTGAAACCAATTGTGTCAAGAGACACAAGTGGAAGTAGTGTCAAAAGACCTATGCTTTGATGATTGATGTTGAATCCTCCCCTCCTTGTTGATTTAAATGTGAAAATCTTGTTAAAACCTTAGTATAGCACTAGATCAGAGTGGTAGTAGGCAAGGTTGAGCCAATGGAAGTAAGAGAAAGAAGAGATATTTGAGCTTTAGGTGAAAATGGCTATGGTGGAATTAAGGTTTAGTAGACAGACGAATGGTTTTTGTCTAATTACAGCTCAAATTAGCGACCATTTGAGCTGAGATTTAACCAAGAGATAGCTTAGGGCATAAGCTTAAAAAACCCTAAGATATTAGGCTACATCGCATTCTCATGGCGTTGACAAGAGCATCCTGAATGGCGCACCAACTGGCTCTGCATGAAACGTGTCTCTTGAGATTGAAGATCGATCTCTCTCTCTCTCTCTCTCTCTCTCTCTCTCTCTCTCTCTCTCTCTCTCTCTGTGTCAAGTGTGATGTCTCCCGACCAGAGTGACAGCATTGCGCAGGACCTTGGTCCACAAATGCCTTGTATCTCTGAGTGCTTGAGTTGCAGGGACAAGTCGATGGTTTGAGCCTCTGGAGTCTGCATCTATTTGAATGCAGAGTGGGATATTTTCCTTCCTCATAGGCAGCAACAAAGCTAATGCATTCAACAAGCATGTGCAATGCGCATCCTGGGAATGCCCGTCCTCTTTGCATGTCTACTCTGACCTGTCGTGACTCAGACAATTGTGGAGAATGCGTGACTGAGAGACTACCGTGACCAGTAGTAGTGCTCAGGAGAATGCATCATTCAGACTGTCGTGGAGAATGCGTTGTGACTAAGAATGCAACCCTGTTTTCTCTCTCTCTCTCTCTCTCTCTCTCTCTCTCTCTCTGGGTTGGTGATGAAAATGCAGAGACGGTGATGAAATGCTGTGAGTAGTGACGAAATGCTCTGAGACAGCATTGATTGATTGATACAGTGACGAAAGTTGAAACGCCCTAGCGTCTCCCTACGTGGCACGTGCCCAAATGCTCGTAGAGTTTGCAGTGACAGCTTGCATCTGACAGTACACTCAGAGAGTAAAATATATTGGTGTAGTGAACGCAAAAGTGCACACATCCAGACAAAATCTTTTCTAGCAAACGTGGGTGAACCAACATCCCCAAGAGAACAGGGTGTTACCCCGAACGAAGAACAACCCTTCCAAACCCCCCCAAGACTTTACCAAAGACACATAGGCGATGCACCCACACCAACAAGCATTAAAAGATGCTCAAAGGTTGCGAAATTATTGAAAACAACAAGCATGAGAAGCATGGAAGACACGATATCTATCATACATGCTGAAATTAAAGAGATGTATGCATCAATGTATGACAAAATACAGCAAGTCATGAAGTGGGAATAGGGTGAATACAATGAAATAAAGGCAGAATTACAAGTTGAAATGAGAGAGAACCTTATAAAACTTGATACAACTTGGAGAACACAAATGGAAAGCTCGAAGAAATATACTAATGCTTACATAATCATCAAAGATGAAGAAATCACTCAACTTAAATCAGAGTTAGACGCATGAAAGAAAGACCTAGCAACATATAAAGAGAAACTTGATGTACAAAGGCCATCACAAGATGCACCAAAACTAGAAAAAGAGATGGAATGCCTCAAGAATGACACACACACATGGGCAAATGTAGTTGAAGGAGCAAGGAAGAAAATGAGACAATGAAATGTGTCATTAAGGAAAATGCTAAATGGATTGAGGTAGCAAAAAAGAACAAAGGGAGACATGCAAACAAAATAGAATTGATGAATGCAACCATAGGAGTAAGATGAAAGAGTTGAGCACTTTGAATCAGTGTGGTGGGATGGGTTGAGAAAGGAATCTCACAAAAAGATGCAACTGCTCTAGATGACAAAATGGGCGTAAAGGAAACACCCATCTTAGATGCATGGCATGTGGGAGACCCAGTAGACATGAGAGGGCATATCCTCGTGCTGAAATTTGAGAGTTTGGATACAAAGAGAGCTTTTCTCACACAACGTGGAGCTTTAAAAGGGAAAAGATATATCTCAATGAGGATTTGATACCTGCCCAACTAGAACATAAAAGGGCAAGCATGCCTAGGATTTTGGAAGCACGAAAGGAAGGAAAATATGCAATGTATAGGGACTGCAAGGTGATTATTACAAAATACAGGCCAAAATGACAGCGTGTGGCCTATGAGATCCTCAGGATGTCAGTATGGAATTGTAATGGAGCATTACGCCTAAATGTTGGATATTTTGAGGATAGTTTTTGAAATATGGATATTGCCATGTATACAAAAACACATTAATGTAAAGGGGGTCAATTGCCAGATGTCCATGGGTATAGATGGGCAAATGCATTCTGCCCACATGCCAGAAATCTTGGTAGCACTAGGGGTTTTGGAGGTCTGGCCATACTCTTTCATGAAGACCTCAAAGATGTAGTGCCAGTGACACAAAAAGACAAAGATGCATGATACATGCGGGTTAGGATACACAGAAAAAGGCCACATGATATTTTCATTGCTATATGTTATTTTCCCCTTGTGAATTCAGGATATGCTCCACAAGATGGATCACCATTTGATGTATTGTAGGAACATATCATGAAATATGCTAGCTAAGGAGATATGCCATTAGTAGGGGACTTCAATGTGTGAAATGGGACTAGACAAAATGACTTTTATATACATGATGATATCATGTTTAAGGAGATTGATATAGACGAGGTGGATCTACACAGGACGTCCCCAAATACAAAAATAAACACCTATGGAACACACTTAGTAGCTTTGGGCAGTGCTCATGGATTAGCCATTTTCAATGGCCTCTCATGTTGGCCAGGATCAAATGCTTTGACATGTTGGAACCACAAGCGAGGAGCAAGTACAGTGGATTACTTGATGGGTTCAACAACATTGATACCAGACATTAGAAACTTTGAGATATCAGGGTACCCGATTGGAATAGTAATTGACCATGCCATCTTACCCTTCTCAATCTATTGTGGATGCATAAAGACACATTATCATACCCCCCCAAACACCTTAGATACTACTTTACAGAGGAGACCTCATATATATATAGTGGTTTTGTGCCTGATAGGATACGAATGCTAGATTGTGACAAATCATTAGAAGAATGCACAAGAAACTTGGTGAAAGCTCTGCATACTTTAGCCATGTATGCATTCTCATGCACCATTTCATCAGGCAAACCTCCATGCTCTAAAACCCCCCAAAATGGTTAGTAAGATGATGAATGCAAATGTTGAGATGTTTGCAATCACACCTACTTCAGTCTCTTTGTAAAAGGAGCAGTGGGTCCATATTTTATTTTATTTTATTTTATTTTATTTTATTTTATTTTATTTTATTTTATTTTATTTTATTTTATTTTATTTTATTTTATTTTAATGTCATAGTACTTTTGTCCTTCAGTAAAGTCTCTATGTCATTGTCAGTCTTATACACAAGATTGTGTTTATGAGTCCAAGTCTCAATCTTGGAACCTAATTCACTTGTGTAACTGTCAGTCATGTCAGTGTCTTCATGAACTCACTCTTTCACTTCCAACCTCCATAGCTTTTGCATCTGCCATGCTCTAGATCCCGCGTCTTTTCACAACAAAGACACTCTCACACAGCTATAGAAGGAGATTTCTTTAGGCATTTAGACACGCCGCCAAGCAAGGACACTTTTCAGATGCCTTGTATGGAAGACGAAATGTACTTAGCAAAGCTTGAGATAGGAATATATGAGCTATTCTTGGGGTGGGATATCAAAAGGGCGTGGAGAATGTTTCATGAAAGGAAACCCTCTATATAGATTACATCGCCTAGCTACATTATGGAAAATAGTTGTATGATGTACAAGGACGGACACCCATACAACCTTAGTAGGCATGCATGCCAAAATAATGGGCACTTTTCACCAGTAAGATTGACAGAGAAGAAATCTATAGACTATAGAATAGAAAGGCACAAGATGAGGATGGTTTAATAATAGAACGCTTCTCATATGCATGTGACATGCTAGCACCCATACTAGCTAAAATGTTCAATGGGACTGTTTATGAGGGATTCCCAAACCATACTATAGTTCCATTATTTAAAAGTGGTGATTCTTTGATCCTTAGTAACTATAGGACCATCATGGTTGGCCACACACTGACCATGATATATGGCTCCGTATTAGAATATAGATGAGGTGTTTGAATATATTGATAGGGGAGGAGGGACTGGGTCTAACTTAGCTAGAGTATTGATACCGATACTACTTTAAGCATATGATATTATACTTATTATCTCTAATTCACCAGAGGGCTTGTGGGAGAATAAGAGACTCAATATTAAGCTAATGAGCATATTAAAGAAAATTTGGGTATTAACGACCCTTTACTTTTAGGATTCTCACAAAGCAAGGATCAAAGTGATGAGTGTGGTACAATAGTAGATCCTTCTAGATTGGAGAAAAACACTTTGCTTTTTTGAAACTTGAGCATTGCTCACCTCCCTCCCTCCAACCATCTAAATCTCCTCCTAGAAAACTTGAGAGGATCTTCTTCCTCTTGAAGATGTGTTGGTCAGTCTCGCGGAGGTGGGAAGGGAAGCTTGAAGGTCATTTTCCCTCACCATCATCTCTTACTTTTTCCCAACAATGCCATTGCTAGTATCCTCATACATTGCCACCACAATGCTATTTGTGCTTGTTAAGCTTATTAAATATCTTAAATATAAGCTATATAAGCTTACAACTAATCCTATGTATCGCCCTTATCAGCTTCATAAGCCTCATTCTTGTGCATCTTATATCAAATGGTTAGTTTGAAGCCCTCATACTACCTAGAAAATATCATATATTCATCCCAACAAAGTTTATCCTAACATAGTTCATGGAATACTTTCTAATATCCCTTGTTTTTGCAAAGAGTAGTGTCCAATTATGAACCACTAAAGAGCTTCCACATGTCTTGAAACAAAACCATCAACCTTCAAGAGGAGAACCTAAAGGTTGTAATGGCATCTAAAGACCCATGGTCAAGGAGGAGATTACGATTGAGCAAGAGGAAAACCTCAACATCCCTAAAAATAATCCAAATCAAGTAAGATAAACTAGGTTCTTATGGGAAATTCTTGTTATATTTTGTTTTAAGAACAAATAATTGAGCATTCTAAAGAGTAGCTTAGTCAAAAAATTCTACATCATAAAAAAGTTAAAATAAGAAGGTTTTCATTAGTTTGTATGCTTTTATAATAAGAAAAGAAAGTTAATTCATATGCCTTGGAATAATAACAGCAAAGATCCCTATAAGAAATCTAAGAAAGTGTCTATGGAACTTTGGGACTATATGTTGGTTGTGGAATGATAAGCTTTGTATTTGACTATGATGAACAAGTAATTAACAAGTCAATTCCATGGAATCAATAGTTGGACAAGGAAAGTTTAAGAAAGAAAAGGGTTGTTGGGCACCCCACATGAATGAGTTGTGATCACATTATGAAGTACGAAAAATAGGGACCATCTTATAGGATGAGTCACATCAGCTTGCAAGATGAATAAATAAGAGGCTACTTGGTGACCCCTAAGGCAAGGCCAAGTTAGTCGAAGGCTCAATAGAAGCCCCCATAGTTAACCCCAAATAAAGAAGGCTATGAAAGGAGAATTTTTTTTGAAGAAATTGCATTTAAAACAAGAAGTTAAAGTTTTTCAAGGCAATAAAACTTGGTCAGCTAAGTCAATGAGGACCAATAAATGGTTGACAGGAATCAAGACTAGTTGCACACAAACAATATCAAAGATAAAGATAGAACATATTTGGGAGAATTTTAAAGATATAGCATAAGCATTGAAAAGTCTAGATGTAGTTCTTCAAATTCACTATTTCACAACCAATCATCTTACTAAACTATTGTTGATATTATAAAATAAAAATGAGAGTTGGGTTTACTCCCATGCAAATTGTAAAATCTTCTTGAGTCACCTTTTGTGTTGTATAATTCTATTTTTTTTACATGAATGCACATGCAAAAACCCACAATAATATAAAATTAAAGATCTACATGCAAGTACCTCTATTCATAGAGTCATGGATATGTAAAATGAAGTGACTATACATGGAAAAGAGGGTAAGGGTTGAGGTTGGTTGCTTGGAGAACCTCACACACACACACACACACACGCGCGCGCGCGCGTGCGCGCGCACGCGCGCGCATAGCGCAAATAGAAGGTCTCATTTCTTGCATGTGTGATTTTTGAGTTCAAGATTTCTTACCTTCCTTCTTGCTTCCACCATAGCTTGAGACAATGAGCGTTTAAGAGATGATAAGAGCGAGAGAGTGTAAGGAACTAGTAGTAGATAAGGCCATGCATCTCTGCACCCTGTACATCCAAGAAACAATGTTTCTAGCAAAGGTAAAGACATACAAAGAGGTTGGACTTCCTACTATCTGCATGTCTTGCATAGTCATAGTCAATGTAACCCATGACTATAATATCCTAGCCACTATAGCAAATGCTTTTATTTGTAGTGCCTTTCAAGTACCTCATGATTCCCTTCACAGTGTCCCAATGTCACCACCCAGGTATAGCTATATAGTGTGCCACACCTCTCACTACAAATGCTATGATAAGATGAGTGGCTATCATAACATACATCAAATTGCCTATAATAGATGCATAAGGAATCTTGGCCATCTCAACATTTTGCTCATCGAACTAGGGACAATTAGCCTAACTGACCTTCACATGGAAAGATAAAGGATAGCCAATAGGCTTAACATCCTACATATAGAATTGCTCAAGCACCTTCTATATATACATCTATTGTGATAGGTAAAGGAGCCCCTTGGAACAATCACATGTAATACATATGCCAAGAATATGTGAGGCCCACCGTCCCATGTCCTTCATTTCAAAGCTCTTCTTGAGCCGAGTCTTCAAAGCATCCCATCCTAATGAGCTCTCCCAACAATCAACATATAGTACTTAGATAATAAGGTTACTATCATGGGCTTACTTCATGTATAAATACAGATCCATATCACTATGAGTATATCCCTATTAATGCATGAAAGCATCAAACTTATAGTACCATTCCCTAGGTGCCTACTTAAGGCCATAAATACTCTTTCTCAATTTACACACTAGGTATTTCTTAATCTTTTCCATGAAGCCTTTAGGTTGCTATATATAGATATCCTCATGCAGAAAGGCCATTTTCACATCCATCTATTGATAAAGGTCTAAATCTAAATGCACAAGAAAGACCAAGACCAATTGTAGGGTAGTTATCTTGAACATATGAGAAAAGACTTCATCAAAGTAAACATCATGCCTAAATTCTAAGCAACCAATTTGGCCTTATATGCTAGCTTGGAGCATCCAAGTATACTCTTCAACTTGTGCACTAACTTGTATGGCAATGCGTGTCTCCCATTGGCCAAAGGAATCAAATTCCATGTATGATTTTTCTACAATAAATCAAACTCAGACTACATGGCCCTCTCCCAAGAGTGACTATCACCTCCACACACTGCCTCATCATAAGTAAGGGGCTCACTACAATCTATCACCATAACATAGTCCATGGAGGGTGCAAATCAATCAGGCTAACATCTATCTATAGTAGACTGAGGCTCTAGGGCCTATACAACCTATCCAATATCATGATCATGGTCTAGTGGAACATCAGTTGTATAGGCTGTCTAGATGGTTGTATAGTAGTAGGAGGCTCCTATTGAAAGGTCACCCTGCTTACCTCAACTACTTGCTTAAGTTGTTTATACAACTTGTCCTCATGGAAAACAACATCATGGCTATGAATAACCTTTCGAGCATGGATCCCATAGGTGATAACCCATCTCATCTACATCTGCCTAACCAAGAAGAGTGCATTCCACTAACTTAGAATCAAGCTTGTTCTGTTTGTCCTTGGGTACATGGTAGAAAGCCTCACATCCAAAGAGTCTAAGATGCACATATGAGGGAGGTTTTCTAGACCATACCTCCTCTATAACCTAACAACCAATAGTAGTGTATGGAGATCTATTTATCAAATATATGATAGTAGTAATTGTCTCAACCCAAAAATACTACAGTAAGCCTACCTAACTAAGCATAATTCAAACTCTTTCTTGAATGGTCCTATTCATGTGCTCGACAATACCATTTTGGGATGGGGTGTAGGAGGCAATCAACTGATGCTTAATATCCCTCTCATTGTAAAATTGGTCAAATGCCTTAGAAACATATTCACCCCCATTGTTAGACCTTAGGCATTTTAGCCTATACCTAAACTGGTTCTCACAACAAGAGCAAGCCAACGCCTAAAAGAGGTAGATAAGGGATCCAATATTTGCTTAATTGGATATACTCAGACCTTATGCAGATAATCATCAATGAATGTAGCAAAGTATTTCAAGCCACCCAATTTACTGACAGGGCATAGGACCACATACATCAGAATGCACAAGAGCCAAAGGCTTACCATGTGTATAATGCCAGACTTCTTATGAGAACTGCATGTCTATTTTCCATAAAGACAATGGTCATAAGAATCAAACCATTTGTAATCAAGAGGTGGAAGATACTACAAACAAGCAAGCGTTTTTATTCTCTTTAAGGATATGTGCCAAGGCGATGATGCCATAAAGGTACATGTGGTATATCAACCACAACCAAAACATGGTTAAGAAATCCATATACAAATAAAGGATAGAGGCTACTAGTCTTGGCACCTTGAGCAAACACAAGATTTCCACATACAATCTTCCATGTAGAATCACCGAAAGATACATAATAGCCTGCATCATCCAGATATCCAACAAATAGAAGGCTTCTTGTAAAAGCCAATATATTATGTAGAGTAAAAGAGCTGCATGAAGGAAACTATAGTTATACATCAATGCCAAGTAATTTCCCAGTCTAGTAGAACCTATCATACTACAATAGTTCTAAAACAAATCCCTATGCATGGTAGCATGAAAAGAAGCTCTCGTATCAAGAAACAAACACTAAGAATATATAGACAAAGTATCTATCAAACTAAGAAGCATAAAGAGAGGAAACTGCTAAGATGTACTCATCATTTGAATCAAACTGAAATTTATCTATTTAATCTTTACATTGGACTTACTAGGACAAACTACGATCATCAAGCTTTTCTTGTACTTTACCCTTTCCTTTCTCTTTGTGCTTATAATCGCGTATCTTATGGCATTATGGCCAAATATGACCCTACTTGCCATAATAATGACATGTCAAAGAGGACTTACGACCACATGAATTACTGCAAGACTACCTGCGAGATTGTGACCTTTGTGAGTCTCTACCATAGTGGTCATTTCTACAATTACTATCATGTTTGCCCCTAACAATCAATGCATGAGAAGTATGGGTTGCATCCACATTCTTTATATTTATCTCCTCTATGAGTAAAGAACCCTCAATATCCTAGATTTTTAGACCATCCTTAGGCATATTAGCACACATGGTTGTGGGAAAAGTATCCCATGTCTCAAGAAGTGTCACAAGCAAGAACAAGGGAGGTAGATTATCCTTGAACTTAATGCCCTAATAAGTCAACTAGCTGAAAATAAAATGAAATTCATTCACATACGTGGACACACTAGTCCCTTCATTCATATGAAGGTCCATAAGCTCTTTCAACTAATACATATGTTATGCAGGACTTTGCTTGTCATAAAGACTACATATATTTTTCCATAATTGCCAAGCATTATTCTAACATGCCACAACATTGAAATTAACTCGTTTAGACAATGACAATATAAGGGTGCATTTAGATAACTCATCCCAATTATCCTGAACCATGCTTTGGGCTTTACACTCTTAGTTTTCAACAATTAAATCTGCTTCCTTTGGACTAGTACCTGCCATAACTATGTCTTCCAATAGGTGAAACTTGTGCCATCAAGCTTTTCAATATTGAAAATAGCACTATCCTTTGAAGAAGTAGCCATAAAGATAGTATACTAATGAAAAATCCAAGAGAATGCACGATTGTAAATGATTGTAACTCATCCTTAAAAACTCAATCAAACCAAGGGCAAGCCTATAGCCAAAGCTCCAAGAGATCAAATGTAGCTCAAAGTGGAGCCTCAAATGTCACCATAAACATGTCCAAGCATATACATCAATGCCAAGCATTCATATGAGCATATGATATACACAAGAAACATGTAAGCCTTCAATACTACATAAGTCTTTTCCAATTATATGCTTGTTGCCCAAATAGTGTACAACAATAAAACCCTACATAAACGAAGCTATTTGAGCTCAAAGAAATCCAATACCACTTCAAATGCATCACCATAACATTCCCCAATCATCTTTGTACCAGATGGTCATCAGTAGAAATATGTAAGAGCTCCACGCTCTAAGTAAACACTATTTAGACTTGTATTACAACAAGCCTGCTACTGTATACCGCATAGTATAGAGATCTGTGAGCTCCAAAAAATGTCCAATTGCAAGATACTAATGCTAGGAAGGTGCTAAAGCCTTTGCCAAGTGCAAGAGAATAGTGGAGAGTGATTGATTGATTGATTGATGTAGATCATGAAGAGGGCGTGAAATTTAGGTGCAAATCACGCTAATCATGCTGAGCACTTTGTAGGTCCTATTAGTCATGTTGGCTGCAACTCGCCCTCTTGAGCAATGATCAATAGAGTCTCTTGGAAAGAAGAGGGCTAAACTGCCATAAAACCTTCAAGCTGAAGCTTTTATTATGGGCTGAAAAAGCTCCTCAAATGGTTGCCTTTGATACTAGTTGAAGAGAGAAGCCCAAGAGGAAGCATGTGCATGCAGAAGAAGTAAGAGAGATGCAAACTATGGAGGATGGAGCAAGGGAGCAAGCGAGAGAGACTCAAGATGTGGGAACTCCAATAGTCACAATGTATGACCAATTCTCCCTTATTCAATAGTCACTAAAAGAATAAAGAATAAAGTGACAAAGATGGGTACTTGCCACCTACAGTGTACAAGTGTGTGGTCATAATGTATGAAGTAAATATAGGGTAGCATAGGCACAAGTGCCTTTACCCCCAATAAGGTTCATTATACATGCGGATCACCACCAAGTGATACGGGGGCTCTCCGCCCTTGGTGATACATTCGTGGTTGACTGCACACTATGTTCACCACTAAGTGATATAAGGACCCTCTATCCTTATTTAAGAGGGGCCTCTCTCACTTGTGGTAATCATTTAGTATTCGCTATACATGAGGGTTATGACCAAGTGATATGGGGGCCCTCCACTTCTGGGAGAGGCCTCTCTTGCTTGGTGGTGACCCATGCAAGGTTTACTACATATGAGGTCACCACCAAGTGATATGGGGATCCTCTACCCATAGGAGGGGCCTCTCTCAATTAATGATGACCCATGCAAGGTTCACTTCACACAAGGGTCACCACCAACCAAGTAATAGGAAGGCCCTTCACCCTTAGAAGGGGCCTCTCCCACTCATGGAGGCACATTCGAGGTTCATCGCACATGATGGTCACCACCAAGAAAATTGGGAGCCCTCTACCCGTGGGAGGGGGGTTTCTCACTTCATGGTGTCACATTCGAGATTCACTACACACAAGAGTCACCACCAAGCGGTAAGGGGATTCTCCACCCTTGGAAGGGGCCTATTTCATTTTATGGTAACACATTTGGGGTTCACGAGACACAAGGGTTATGACAAAGCAATAAGGGAGCCTCAACCCTTGGGAGGGGCATCTCTTGCTTTGTGGTGACACATTCACGATTCACCACACACATGACGATCACCATCAAGTGATATAGGGGCCCTCTACCCTTAGGAGGAATTTGTCTCACGTGATAGTGACCCATTGTGGATTTACACTATATGAAAGTCATCACCAACCAATACAAGAGATTGTTGCCCAATGTGAGAGAGGCCTTTCTAACTCGGTGGTGACCCATCATAAGTTTAGACTACAATAGGTCCCCACCAAACTATAAAAGGGCTTGCCACCTATGGGAGGGGACTCTCTAGCTTAGTGTAGCCAAACCCACACCAAGGTGACCACCAAGTGATATAAGGGCTTTCCACTTGTAAAAGGGGCCTCTCTTACTTAGTGGTGATCCATTGTAAGTTTAGACCATATTAGGCTCACCATCTAACTATAAAAGGACTCACTACCCATGGGAGGGGCCTCTTTGGCTTGATGATAGCCAATTCGAGGTTCAACCAACACTAGGGTTACCACCAAGCAACATGATGGATCTCCACTCATTGGAGGCACCTCTTACTTGGTGGTGACCTATTGTGGATTTACACTACACAAGGGTCCCTAAACTACTGTTGAGAGAATCCCCTTTAGGAAACTACACATGTCTCTCTAAAGAGCATGTAGATGTATGAAGTCCCTATTCAATTTGGTTAGGAATAGCATGATGTTAGAAATAGCCCACACATGTTGCATTTATGGATGGCACCTTGTGCAAAGAGCTAACATCCCCATCATTGGATGGGCTCCTTGATATGCCATATCAAGGGTGCAATGGTGAGAGAGCAAGGCTGAAGCAAGAGCCAAACAAGAGTAGATGCACTAGAAAGAAAGAGAGTTGGTGTGATTGAATGAGATCAAGATAGCACAAGTATAGTAAGAGAGGGCATCCGAGAGTTCTAAATCCTAAATAAACCCATGATCCCTTGTGATGAAAGGTACATTGTACGATCAATGATAGCTCAATGGAGTTAATGACTAGTTCCCTTTAATTACATTGCTAGCCCCAAGGTCCCATTTTACACTTTTAGAATTGATGAAACGGAACTTTTTTAGGATTCTCTCCTCTTTTTTTGGTGGGGGGGTTTACATTGCTAGCCCCAAGGTTCTATTTTCCCCTATTTTGAATTAATTAAAGGGGAAATTTTTTAGAATTCTCTCCTTTGGGAGGGAGGGGGGTTTTGAAAGATGTGTTAAAATATTAAAATAGTTACATCCATTTTTAAAAAAGGATTGTCAACCCACAATGCTTTTTATTACGTTGTATTCCGTGCCACATGGCCAATCCACATACTCTCCTTCTCCCATCATATCACCATATTGGTGATAGCCCGCCAGCGCCACTTGCATCCTCGAAGGCCTAATCTGACCCACTTGCATCCTCGAAGGCCTAATCTGACCATCTCATCATTGCTTCTCATGTAGGCCTAGTATTTGAAGGTTGCAATACCCTTTAGGAGGGGGTTTACCCATTCCTTTTTCTATTTTTGGCTATTTTTTCTGTGAAGACAAGCTCAAAAAAATTTCATCTAGTATCAATGATATGTCTTTTTGAAGATGATGCATGTCATTTTTCATTGGCATTACCCCCCCCCCCCCTCTCTAAGTGGCCTTTACTGTACCATGTTCACTCCATGAGGCTATGTGTCTCGCGACCAGTTGTTGATGGATCAAATCTACTTTAGGAGAATCTATACAATGATCAAGCAAGGCATTAAACATTTTATGTAGATGATGATATCAAAGATTAAGATCATGATGATGATGATATGTCTGGTTGATGAACATAATGATGGTGATAGGTCATGATTGGAGGCTATGGGATGGCAAAACTTCTAAAGGTTTTATTAAGCTTTTGGTTAAATTTTTTAAAAGAAATTTGATACTAATATTATGTACATCCTCTCTCCCTTAGAGGAAACAAGATGTCCTCATCTCGAGAGAAACTAGGAATATTCTTTACACAGGGTTTTCTTCAGCATCAAGTCCAAAGTAAGTGCTCATTTTGAGAATGCATTATAAATTCATGCTCATATGTGTATCATTGTTGTTTTTGTAATTGAAAAGGCTATTCACCATCCAAACAAAGCAATGAGAAATGAAGAGAGTATCGCAAGCCTACAACAACAACATTCCTCCCAAATTTGTAAAGGATTATATTGGGCTAAAATGAGGTTTAGAAAGGCCAATGAACAATGTGTTGAAAAGTTATTGCAAAGCTATTATCTAGACAAAGAGGATATCCAAAGCACCCTAGACAAAGTGGAGATTAGTAGATAAAGCTACATTTAACTCTTCAAAGCTGAAGAAGAAAGGGGTCAAGGGGTCTCTCAAGCCATCTTTAGTTCAAGAAACAAGATGCAACGTCAACTAGAGAGTCTTGAAAGTCCTTTGGTGAGCCCTTTCACATCATATAGATAGCTATCTTGGAAAGGAGAGAGTGCTAAAGTATGATAATTATAATGACATATACTTTGACTTCATGACTTTACAAAGAGCTATGACCAAGTTTTATAGGCTAGTGCAAAGAAGTGTGATCAAGTTTTATAGACTACAACATATACATCAAATAGGGCTACCATTTTTGTTATTAAGGTAGATGATACTAAGATTGTGAAGGATAAGAAAATAGAGAGAGTTTCCATCACCTTAACAAATAGGGATCTTTCACTAAGTAGTGGGGGGGATGAAGGCATGGAAGGCTCAATGCACTTCAACAAGCAATTCAAGTAAGACATTTTGTGGTTGGGGGTATTTTAGGTTGACTTGAAAGATTTTGATGTGTTGCATTGAGTATTTTAGTACACTTCTATACTTGAGGTGATAAAAGCTCAACAATTAGGGGAGAAACTAAGTGTTGAAGGGTTTGGACAATACAAAGTGAAGTGCCATATGACCGTAGATTTAAATACACTAAATTAAATGTATAATGTGTCAAAAGATGTTATTGCTACTAAGAGTCCTTGCATTTACTACATGGACATAGCCAAGGAGTACAATGCTATTGGTTGGAATAAGATGCTTGATAGACATACCAAAAATCTAAACTTTCATTTCATTCTAGGTATCCCTTTAATAAACACCCACAAGTGCACATTGCATGCATTGTGTGTAGAGTAGTTGAGAAAATGATGCATCTTTACATTAGATTTGCATGAAAGTTGATACCCTAAAAGGCGAGGGATGATGCTATCAAGGCTATTGGAGAAGGTTTTGTCAGATATTGATCTCCACGATAGAAATGCTGTGATTGAGAAAAATCCTCAAAGATCCAAAAATGAGAACAATGTTCCTAGTAAACCCTTAATATGTGGGTTAAGGCCAAAAGGTTTTTGTGTTTTCATCTCAAGCCCAAAAAATGAAACTCCATGAAAGGTTCTTCTTATATTCATTACAACCAATGACAAGTACTATATAATGCAGTCAAGGAGCACCAATGTGATGGAAGAGCAAGGAGTAGGAAGGTCAAAGTCTAGAAGCCATTGGATACAATGTTTATGTATTGTGTGATAAAAAACCTTGGTTCAAGGAGGATCTCCCAACCTTCAAGAAGGTCCTCGATAAATTTAAAACCCCCACGAAGGATGCCTAAGGAGCTAACAATCTCACATGCGATATGATAATGGACTTTATTTTTCATCTCTATGCCTTGAACTTACTATTTAGCTCTTAACTTACCCCATTTCCTTTCTTATGCGCAACATATTACTCATAGTCATGGTCCTAGTTTTGTGAGGCAATATGGGAGTTTGTTGATTTGGTCCACCCAAGTAATGGAAAAGCCTCATTATCAAGGAAGCACTCATGTGCAAATAATTTTTTTTTACAATGGCTTGCCTCTAGGAAGAGACAAGGCCAAAGATAGGGCTCAAAGAGCATATAATCAAAGCTCCAAGAGTATGGTTTCGTCTTCTTTGTTGGCATTTCATCATCTTCATCATCCTAATCCTTTGAGGTGGGCAGCTATATAAGTAATACTAGCGTTATTGAAGGCAATGGATCTAGAAGAACCTTGCCTTTCATTGGCTACAAAAATTCTATTTTTTATTAAGGATGCGAATTGCACACTTCCTCAACCCCCATTGGTTGCAATGGCATTAACAACACATGATATGTAGTAAGGAAACCTTAAAGATTGACATCCATATCCAATGCCAAATACCCACAATGAACGTTGCTTTTAGATCAAAATTATTTTCTTTGCATTCATTGAAAGAGAATAGCCTCTACAAAGCCCGGTCAACATCTTGAGCACAAAAAGGGGGAGCCTTGCATTGCTTGGGGAATACTCATTGTGAAAAATAATAAATGATAACAAGAAACATATTATACATCATTTATTCAAATCAATACAATCTTTCTCTACAAAACATTGCGGGATATAGTTTTTATGCATATGTATCATTATGTGATTCAATTTTCCAATGTATTGTGGAAGAGCCACATCTCTTTTGTGCCCTATTGACTTGGAGTTGCTAGCAATTGATGTTCTTTAGGCTCCTACTCATGTAAGGAAGTTGTCATTATACACTAGGACCTAGTTGTAAAGATATATTCTCAAATATGAAAACTAAGCACTATGGTTGACCAAGATCAAGAAGAGGACAATTTATTTTCATCACTTTTAAGAAAATGTGAGATCTATCGCAATGGGATCAGGCCACGCCCATTCTCTTGTGCTACTGATACCTCATACTTTTTTATGTTGGCTAGGCTGAGTCTTTTAATTATTCCAACTCTTTCTTCTTTAATAAGCCACTATTTCCACCACTCATAAGCCTTATCTTGTACTTCAATGCTTTCGAGAATCTACACGCCTATCGTAAACTTTGTATCTTTGACTATAGAATCAGCCAAGGGATGTAGATCTATCTCATCCACTACCCACCTCAGTAAACTACACTAATACAACAAGACTAATCCTCATGGATATTTAGTAAATTCATTATATTGGCCAACAACAAATAGTCTTGGTCATTCGACATCATAGATGTAGGCAGGCATGAGACAAACAAGCTTCCTTCCTCACATGCATTGATCAATTGCACATTCTCTAGGTCATCAAGGGTAGCTACTAGGACTCAATTAAAACTTTGTAGAGTAGCCTTAGGTGTCTCCTCCTCTTTATCAAAGGGTATAATCTCATCGATCTTTCCACCTCTCTAATAGTAATGACACATTGTCTTCTATCCTTAGCATACAATGTTCGTGAAGTCCCTTCCGAGTTATTCTCATACCCTAGGAGATGCAAATAGCAAAGAAATGCAAATGAGGATTGTAAAAGACAATACCTCTTTGAGTATACTAGGCAATTCTTTGTATCCTTGTGTGTGTTGCCATGTAATTTATCTATCATCCTCATTAGCTTTCTCTTCATGACTTTGTTACTCCCAAAATCATGAGTGTAAACATAATTTTATGCCTCTGTGATCACTATATTCCTTGAATTTACTCTTTGGTATTTTTCAATGTGGAAAGTGAGCACATTCTTACAGGAATGCAAAACATTCTAAATAGGAAGCACCAAAGTAAATATATGTGACAACCTGAGAGCACAAGAATGAGCATGCACATTGTAAAGAAACATAAAAAGATTTTCAATTGGGGTTTCCTCCACATCATCCTCAAAGTTTTGCTTGAACTTCATCATATTTTGTGTTCCTTATAGAGAAAATAAGCAGAAAGTGAAAAAAAATACTCCAAGCCAAATAAACCTCCTAAATAAGATTCTCACCCTCACCACACATGAGAGTCATGACCAAGTGATAAGGGGGCTCTCTACTTGTGGAGGGACCTCTCTTGCTTGGTGGTGAACATTGTAGGTTCATTGTACATAGGGGTCATCATCAAGTAATACAAGGACCCTCCACCACCCTTGGGAGGAGCCCCTCTTGCTTTGTGGTGACACATTTGGGGTTCACTATTGGGGGTAAAGGTGCATGTGTCTGGCCCCCCATGTATTACTACACTGATAATACCCTTGCACCTGTACACTACAGGTGGTGGGCACCCATCACTATTACTTCATTCTTTGTTCTTTCAGTGATATTTGAATAAAGGAAAGGCCAATCATACATTGTGATGGTTCGACTCTCTCTCTCTCTCTCTCTCTCTCTCTCTCTCTCTCTCTCTCTCTCTCTCTCTCTCCATAGCTCTTGCTTTCACTCATGTGCTTCCACCCTGGGCTCACTCCCTTTAATTGATATTAGAGCTAACCATTCAAGGAGATTCTTTATCCTTTGCTTCAACTCAGATTCAAAACTTCAACTCAAGGTTTCATGGTAGCCACCGTTGTTTCTTTCACTCAATGTATGCATTGACTCTTTCCTTCTTCTAGCTTGTTCTTCCAACTAGCACTGTGCTTGTTGAGGAGCTTTCCAAGGCTTAGTTGAGCATTTTTGAGTGCTTGTTGAGTTGAGGAGCAACCATTTTATCCATTTTTGAGTGGATACAGAGCATGTTGTAGAAGTCATGGTCAGCTATGATAGGTTGACAACACTGTCATATTTTGGCCATAAATTTTACATATAGTATTGGTTTAGGCATTCTATAGCTAGAAACAAAAAGTGCAATGAGATCTACAAATCTGAGCATTCATAGAGTTGATTCTATGTAATTTTCTATTCTCTTTTTTTACACAGAAGAGAATTGTTCTGGTTTGAATAGCAAACAGTAAATTCCATAGTACATGTTTGATGCTTTGGGGATGCTATTTTGGTGCCCGAATGGTAGGTTATGCTTTTGGGAATATTTGAGCACACATTTGGCTTAGTTTTCTCTGAGATTTCATTAATATAACAACAAGGTTGAATGTCATTTATGTGGAAAAAACATATCCCTCTTGATGCTTTTGGGGCTTGGTATTGATGCTTTGAATGTTCACTTGACACTTGGCGATGCTTGGAACATGTCTTAGATGAATTTGGGCTTTGATTGAGTTCGCATTCACTCAATTTTGACTATCATATCCTTGCTATTCATAGTGGATGCAAGTAGTTATTTGATAAGGATTATTCTCATTATGCTTTGAAGCTACTCGGGTACCAAATATTGGATGTACTGACATGTAGGTTTTCATGTATGCCTATGGATATGTTTATGACATGTTCCTAAGCTAAGATTGGAGCTTGAATACTTTAACATTGGCTATCATTCCTGTCCTTGGATGCTACTTGGACATTGCAATTAGAGTCTTGTAAACTACTTGGGTTCAATGCTTCTAAATGTATGCTCTATGGATCTTGGATACTTGAATGTCATTCACATGAAGTTTTTAAGCTTTGCTTGCTTATTTGGGATTTGATTTTTGCTTTAATGGGACCTACTCGACTTTATGTATTGAGCCACATTAGCACTTGGATATACTATAGAGCATTTAGTTTATGTAGTTGAGCTTGAGCTTATCATGACGAGATAGTGGGACTCATTGTTTGTGACATGTACATGCTCTCTTGATATTTGTTGGATGCAATTACCTATCATGGGATGATTTTATTTCTTGGCTTGGATCTAGTACTTATGTCTACCAAGGTGTTATTAGTGGTACTTATGTGCTTCTAGGTTATCTTTTGAACTTTCCTTAGTGGGTTATGCATTTGGAAATTCTCTTCATTTACCTTTGAGAAATACCTTATGCATGATATCTATATCTATTAGATGTATGGTTTCTAACATAGTGCAGTTGTGACAATCTTCACTATCGGTTGTTCTTGGCTTCTTCCTTCTTGGTTGCTCACTGTTGGTTGTTGGCATATTGCTATAGTTTATTACAACATCTTGTCATTTAAATTTTATGCATTCTGTAGGGCAATCATCTGGATTTGACAGTCTTTCTTACATTTTGTGGAAACTCATTACTTTGGTAGTATCTCTAGTCTTCCATTTGATTTAGTGGTGGTTTTGAGGCTAATTTGCAGGGTATTATAGCAATCCATCTTGCCCTTCTTTTTACTTGCTTGGTTTTATTATGGCTAGTGGTTATTGCGACTGTGCTATCTTCAATATTGAGAAATTGGATGGGACCAATTATAGCTATTGGAAGACCTAGATAGGGCAGGTTTTAGTGTAGAAATTAGAAATTAGAACACTTAAAAATGGAGGTACGAAACTCAAAAACATTGCAGTGGAGGATTGGGATGAACAGGATAAGCTATGTAAGTCCGTGATCATTTTATCACTCTCTAACTAGGTTCACTACAATGTTGTGACTGGAAATCAAACTATACATGAGCTTTGGATACATATTACAAATGTTGATGGCAAGTAGAGTCTTGCATCTTAAATGTACTAGCTAAAACAACTGATGGACCTTCGCATGAAGGAAGGGACTTCTATATCTACATACTTGAATGAGTTTCACTCCACCATCAACCATTTATCTTCATAGGAGATTGAGTTCCAAGGCACTTTGTACTCTTTATTTTTTCTTGGTACTCTACCTAAGTTGTGGGAGGTAGTTGAGAGTACTCTCTTGAAAGAAGAGGTGAACAGAAAGAATGTGAATGCTTTTCATACATCACATGCATTGATTATGAGAGGCCAGCAAGATGGAAAAGGCAATGGTAGAGACTCTAATAGGTCTCGGTCTATGATACATGGACAGTCTCGTAATAAGTCCCGTGGTCATAAGCCCAGTCTTACTTTTCATTACTGTGGAAAAGCAGGTCATATTCGGCCATAGTGCCATAAAATGCATGAAACAAGCGCAAGGAAAAGGGAAAGAGTAAAGTGCAGGACAAGAATGATGATCACAACATTGTGCCTAGTAAGTCTAGTGTCAAGATTAAGGAGATTAATGTGGTGCGACATGATGTATCTGATGATCTTAACTTGGCAGCTTCTTTTGTAGATGCTTCACAATAGCACAATCTCAATGCACTATTAGTCATGAAGATAATGCAACCACAATGTAATCCAACAAGAAAATCCAATGAGCTGAAAAAGTTTGCTAATATTAATGAATTTCGATATGAATGTTGGTTTAATATTTTCTCTTGTTTGTTTATTAAGCAATGTGGGTTGAAAGCTAATCACAAAGTTCTAATAGATGTTTTACAAATTTTCTAGCCATTTTTCGAGTGGCAAAAGAAAATTTCAAAGAATTTACACGTACATAAGGGTTTCTTATTTAATTAATTGGTTTCCAATTAATTTTGATCATTTTAGCACATGCAAGTGATCTAAAAATATGAAGAAAGGTGAGTATGATCTTTTCAAAATTTTAGCAAGATTTTTTTGCTTTTTTAAACCATTTTTCAGAATTGGTGTGTCCTCCTATGTGAACAATTGCAATCATGAACACGCATCACGAGATGGACAAAGCTCACGCATGAACAAGGCCTAAGAAGGCACACATGTGCGTGACATGAAGGAAAAGAGTGGTCACGTGTGGAAGATGGATAAAGAGACACGGGGCCAACAATCGTGAGGGTAAATTGAGGGAAAAAATGGGGGGAGATGGATTATGAGTAGCTTTTTTTGTTTGTGTTGTTTTTTTTTTTGGGTTTTTTTTTCGTTTTGGCTTGTGGTTTTGGTAAAAAGGGATATATATATATATGTATATATATATGTGTGTGTGTGGGTGTGTATATATATATATATTTATATAGGGTGAGGTGTGGAGGGGTCTATTTGTGGGTTGTTTAGTTTTGGTTAAATTAAAGGGATGTTAAGTTAAAGGGTGTATGTTGCTTTCTTTTTTTTAATAAATTTATTCTTTTTTTTTCAAAAATGTAAATTGTAGTGGGGGTGGACGGGAAGGGGAGGGGACGGTGGGGAGAAGGCGTAGGGGGGAGGCGGCCTCTGGGCAGCACGGCCAGCGTTGCGACGGCGACGTAGTGGCCGTGGCACCGACAGGGCAACAGCCTAGGCAGCGGACTCATCCTGTGGCAGCGACGGTTCAGGTAGCGTGGCAGCGAACATGGCGGGTGGCCCAGGCACCTTGGGCGACGGAGCCATTGGGACTAAGAGATGATAGTGACCATTGGTGCTGCTAAGCAGGTTGGGGCAATTCTGGAGGCGTCTGAGGCAATTCTGGGGGCGTCAGTTCTATGGACATCTAAGGCGGCGGAGGTGGCAAGCCAAGCCAGGCGGCAGGAGAGGAAGGAGAAGGTGGAGAGGGATATGGAGGGAGGTGGTTGGTAGAGAGGGGGAAAGGAGGGGACGGGGGTGAGGGGGCACATGGGAAGGGTGTGGAAGTTAGGGTAGGAGGGGTAGGAAATAGGGTGGGGGCCGGCCCATTAGGGGAGGTGGGGGCTAAGGGGGTAGGGTTATGAAGGGAGGGGGGGTAGGAAATGGGGTGGGGCCCCATTAGGGGAGTTGGGGGCTAAGGGGGTAGTGTGAAGGGGGGGGGGGGGGGGGGGGGGGGCGGCGGGTGTGGGGTAGGTGTAGGTGTATGTGTGTTTTGTTTCATTTTTGTGGAGTACTTTGTTTTTTGTTTGTTTTTTTTTAAAAGTTGTTTGGTGTGTTTTTGTGGTTGGTTGTTTTTTTTTTTTAATTTTGGAATGAAACGATCATCGGTGCCCTTGTCTGCATGTGTGCGTCAGTCGAGGGTAAAAAAATTTGTGTTCCAAGGATTGAGAGGATGTGCAGAAACATGCATGGGAGGAGGATGGACACATTGACGCGCCTGCGAAGTTGAAATCAGGGATGTTCACATGCAAACTTATGGAATTTTAGAACGTAAATTCATAGAAAATTCAATTTCGAAAAATCTAGTCGCCAAAATGAAACACAAAAAAGAAGAAGGAAAAGTGTGCAAATTGACGTGCCAGACAGGTTTATCAGATGAGAATGCAGTTTCGACAGGGATAGGACGCGTTCACATGGGACAAAACAAAAAAAAAACAAATTTGAAAAAAAGCAATACTTACGGAGAAATCCAATTATTGGAACCCATCAAGGTGAACACAAAAAATGTCCACAGGAAGATGTCAGACAAGATAGGTGAGGTCAAACGCAGTTCTAGGGCTAGTAGAGCACGTTTGCATGGGAAAAACTGTAAAAGACAAACACAAAATATAATAAAAAATTAATACAAAAAAATCCATGCATCGGAATGGAGGGCAACGAAAAGAAACAATGTCAGGGGAAGCTTGTGGGATAGGTTGGTCAGGTCAAAATGCAATTCCAATGGCATTAGGGGGCAGTCACATGGAAAAAATAGGAAAAACAAGCATAAAAATTCACGAAAATTTAAATAAAAGCAAATCGATGGGCCAAATCAGGATGGGGAAAAAATAAAAATCATGCAAGAGCCAAGATGGACATGGTTATGCAATCAAAATTAAATTTTGAGGAGGTAAAGTCATGTTCTCATGGAAAAACGATAAAAAACGCAAATGAGAATACCTGAAATTATAGAAAAAGTAATATCGGACAAATCAGACATTGGAATGAGGGGAAATAAAAATAAAAAATGTTTAGAGAAAGGTGTAGGTTAGGGTTGTCACATCAGACCGTTGTTCTGAAGCAAAAAAGACGTGTTCGATGAGCAGAATATTTTTAAAAAAGTAATAACTTGTGATCCGTGGCTCAGAACAAGGGGCTCTAAAAAAGGAAAACTAGCCAGTTTGAAGGGACAAGCACGGCTATAAGGTCAAATTGTAATTTTGGTAAACGTAGGATTCGTTCACATGGAAATGCGGCAAAACTAAGAAGAAAGGCAAATGGACAAGGAACAACCCCAAGACAAGTTGAAAAGAGAAGTGGGTGAGTAAGGAACTCCCATTAGGGTAGGACCAAGACTTAGTATGCTCAAATCGTCCGATAGGGATGTTTCCATGAGGGTATGCAAAGCGAACGCATAGGGACATGTCCCCACACTTAAGACCTTAATTGATCAAATTGATGATGCAATAGGGGCCTAACATGGAATCATAAACCATACACATATGTCCCTACACTTAAAACATGACTGACTCTTGAAATCAAAAGGGGTAGGGTTAGAAAAACTTGGTCCGATTTGTAAATGATCAAGGGAAGCCATTGTTGTCGCATGAAGGATTGTAATCGTTGTTGGTAGGAGGTACCACAAATTGCCATATCACACTCGTCCAATATGGCAGGGACCACACATCAGCACCCAGGGAGGTAGCTTTGTTGTTAAAACGTTGGTTAGTTGTCAATGGCGAGGTATACATCACTCAATCTCGAGAGTCACTCATGTTGAAATGATAGATCAATCACTCACCCCATGGCACACGTCACTCGAAGAATAATGATTGAAACTCGTAGCTCACATCCAGTTTAGAAATCAACAAAGAGAATGGTCCAGAGGGAGTATACCAATGTGCACAGTTGATGGTGCATTAGTGCATCCCAACCCATTTAGCATAGGTGCAAGTAGGAAGGCCAAGGAGCCTTATACAGCAATAATGTGCCAAAGAGAATAAGGTATAGAGTGATGGTGGAGGAGATCTGGCGTGTGTGTGCAAAGAAAAATAAAAACATACATGTCTCCAAGTGTCAGAACGTCCCTCAATCCTCAACTATCAGTTGATGAAAGGGAAATCAATCATGCTTAGCCCCCCCATGTCTTACGCTCTATTGATGATAATAGGAGGGCAGCCAAGTTGCTCACATCCCATTGTATTGAATCCTTACAGCCACTTGTGCAAAGGGTGTATGCCTCGTGCGCAATTGATGGTACAATAGTGCATCCCGCCACTTGTGCCGGTATACGGGAGCCTTATAGTGTCATGAATAGAAACAATTTTGTACTTTGTGCATTGAGAGGACCATCCCACGCATGCAACACTCCATTCAAACATTTCACCTCTCTGTTGGATAGAAAAAGGACAAGATCTGATCACTTACCCCACCCTCTATCTCTCACTCTGTTTGATGAATACAAAGAGAAACCCATACTCACATCCCCATCCTCTTAGGATGAAAGCTCACATCACTCAAAGTTTGTCGATGAAGATCGGCTTTGCCTGGTTGGTAATGTCACTTGGATCGGTTGATGAAGAGGCGTACCTAGGGAGGTATCCAACAAGTCAGGTTCTCAGATTGCATATTGGAAATATTGTCTGTTATAGGAGTCAAAAGCACTTGCTGAGGCTATAGGATTTAGTGCACCAAGGGAAGCGACTTTGGAACTTCTGCGGCAAGAGTTCTACAAGAGATTTAGCTATCTTGGACTACAATGTGTTACCACCTTTTCCATAGCCAGCTTCCCGTCCAATGCTGTGTGCCACCTTTTCTTGGAACGAGGCATGTTATGACAAGGAATATCTTCATTTTCTCCCATAACAATTTTGTTTTTATTTTGTTATTTTTTTCTTTTCTTTTATTTTGCCCTACTCCCGAGGGTGTTTTCACATTTTCTCGAAGAATATAGGTTGGCATGACAGGGACCAAAGTCCTTTTCTTCCATGATCAATATTTTTTTCTTATTCTTATTCTTTTTTCTTTTTTTTTTCTTTTTGAAAGAGAAGAATGGCAGGAACAGCACGTATCAGAACCATCGTCACTAGATGTGTTGGATCAGATGGAAAGGATGCTAAGGAGGGGGAAGGTGGCTACAAGGGGCTAACAAAATGAAGCCACATCATTAGGATCAATAAAAGGACTATCATGAGCATTAGATAAAGTCATATTGATGATCGTGCAAGGAATGAGGAAGCTATTGGGAGTGATTGTCAAGATCCCTAGGGAGGGTAATACATCTTGAGGCGATAGCCATTAATTAGAAAGGGATCATCCGAAGCATCGAGTGTGTGGACTTGGATAGAGCCATTAGGATTTACAGAAAGTACCTTATAAGGGCCCATCCATCATTGTTGAAGCTTGCCAGGCAACTTGCCAAATTGTGAATCGTAGGCTAGGACTAAGTCATTTTCCTTGAACTCCTACTTGATGAAGTTGTCATGATAGGCCTTTCTAGGAGCTTCCGTGGCTTCCACGCAGTGTAGTGCCATCTTGTCAGTCTCATCTAGACATTCCAAGTGCAAGAGATAGTGTCGCAAGGACTCGTTATCTCCCAAGCGTTCTTTGATAGCGACGAGCAAAGAGGGTAGCTCGAGTTCAACAAGAAAGATGGTTTATGTTCCATACACCAGTTAGAAAGGGGTTTGTTCTATAGTAGCCTTATAGGAGATTTTGTACACCCAAAGGGCCTATGTAAGCCGACCATCCCAATCACGAAGATGTGTAGCAATCGTTCTTGTCAGAATTGAATAGAGGATGCGATTGGTATCTTCAACTTGGCCATTGGCTCTAGGGTAATAGGGTGTGGACTTAGGATGGCGTATCTTGTACAAATCTTTCAATTCTTCCATAATCTTGTTAAGGAAGTGCGTACCTCTATCATCTCATTAACAAGCTCTAAGGGACTGCAAAAATGGGTGATGATGTTCTCGTATAAAAACAGGGGCACACTGTTTCCATCATCCTGCTTCAGAGCTTTGGCTTCACACCACTTTGTCACATAGTCCGTACAAACCAAGATGTATCTATTTTGTTTCCTTTTGGTTGGCAGATCAATGGGACCAATGAAGTCAATTCCCCACTTCTCCAATGGCTTTAGGGAAAGGATGGGTTATGATGGCATGGCGCTAGATTTGGTAGGCTTTCCCATTCACTGACAAGCATCACAACATTTGCAATAGTCATAGGTATCCTTCCGAAGGGTCGGCAACCAATATCTTGCAACAAGCAAGGTCTTTCTGGTTCACTTTTCCTGCAAAATGTCTGTCACAAGGCTCATCATGGCATGCTTTCAGCACAATTCCAATCTCTTCTCCTACAACACATCTTCATAATATTTCTTCCTTACTTTTCTTGTACTACAAAGTGCACCACCTAACAAGGTGTAGGGGGTTGATTCCAACAAAAGCTTCTTCTTCTCATGGCTTGAGATACGAGGGGGATATTGTTGGGTTGTTAAGAGGTTGGCTATATCTGTGTACCATGGGGTAACATTTTCAACTAGGAATGTCGAAGCATAAGGAAGGTCTGGATCATCCTGCTCTTCTTTGTTATCGTTCCGAGGGATTCGTGAAAGATGATCAGCTAGGACATGGAAGTGACCAGGTTTGGTGACCACTTCAAAGTTGAACTCCTAAAACAGAAAGAGCCATCTCATCATTCTTTCCTTCACATTAGCCTTGTTCATCAAGAAGGACAGAGCCTCATGACCCACATAGAATTTGAAGTGCGTCGATAGTAGGTAGTGTCAGAACTTCTTCAAGGCAAATACCATTGCTAGGCACTCAAGCTCCGTTAGTATGTAGTTTCGTTCTCTATCGGTTACTTTTTGGCTTGCATAATAGATAGGTTGATCTAACTTCAAGGGGCCCTTTTGGCATAAATTTACATCTAAGCCTTCGACTGATGCATCAATATGTATATGAAACTCTTTCCTCCAATCAAGAGGCTACAGGATGGGTGCTTCAATCAAATATTGCTTCAAGGTGTTGAATGCCTCATCACAATCAATGGTCCATGTAAACTCTACATCTAATCTGAGTTAATGCAAAGGGGTTGCCTTTGTTGCAAAGTGTGCAATGAACCTTTTGTATTAGCCCACATGGCCAAGGAATCCCCTCAATTTTTTAAGGCTGGTTGGTGCTATTAAGGCGATAATCTTCTCAATCTTGGCAGGATCTGTTGCTATCCCTTATGCAGAGACAATGTGGCCCAAAAGAACTCTTGATGAGATGCCAAAGACGCATTTGTCAAGGTTGAGACAAATCCCATACTCTCTCAATAGTACATCATATCCTCACTAAAATACTCAATAATCACTCACAATAACCCTTCTTTGGTTGTAAATACCCCTCCCAAGAGATATGTCTGATATGAAAGGTCACCAAAGCCACTAAAGTGGCTCTTCATAGCTCATCACTGTCACTTCACTCCAATCTTCTCTTAAGTCTTCAGCATGTACTTCTTCCTCTTCCTTTAGCTCTTTTGAACTTGTATTCAACTTTTTCCAAATCTAGAAAACTTTCCCATACTACACCCTCATCCAACAGAGCACATATAGAGGCATATAGAGCAAAACATAACATAAGCATAGGCTCTACAGAAGCTCAATAGAGGGTTACAAAAGGTCAACAGAAAGCATCCAGCTCAACTAAAGCCAATCAAAACCATAAAAAACCATTCAACGAACTTTCAAACAACTTCAAACTTCATCAATCATCACTCCATCCTTCATACAAAAGAAAAATAGAACAAAATAGAAGCTATCAAACCCAATCAAACACTATCAGAACATAGCAGAATATCACAAAACCTCATATCTCCACCGAAAAATATTATGAGCTTATCAAAACCATTCCACTCTATCCAAAATACTCTCAAACCAATCAATTATTATGTAAAATAAACCATTCAACCCAAAAAATAACAAAAATCAACCAAAAAATATGTCATTTTAGTATATTCAACGATGATGTATGTCATGTACCGACTCTCACAAATAACCTTATCTCTATTGGCACCTTGGATGATGTATGTTATGTTGTCTCTTTTGGTGATTCCTCATGGAAGATTATCCATGAGAATCTTGTTATTGCTCATGGTGCTAAGTCTAGTACCCTTTGTCCTTTGCTTGTATCTGGGTCAGTTAACCATGTTTTGGATGTGGCTATAGTCCCACATGCATCTCTTTGGCATTGTCACCTTGGGCACATATCATTGAAAGAAATGAAAATGCTTATCAATTTGCAGTATCTTCCACCCCTAGACTATAAGTGTTTTGAGTCTTGTGATCATTGTTTATATGGTAGGTAGACATGTAATATGCATAAGAAGTCTGGCATGAAGAGCATGGGTGAGACTTTGGCTCCTGTTCATTCAGATGTATGTAGTCTGATGCCCTATCGTTTTTGCTAGGTGGTGTAAAGTACTTTATCACATTCATTAATGATTACTCGCATAAGGTTTGAGCTTTTCCTATTAAGTAGAATTTGAATGTCTTGTCCACATTTTAGCGTTGGCTTACTCTTATTAAGAACGAGTTTGAGTATAGGTTGAAATACCTAAGGTCATATAATGGGGTTGAGTATGTCTCAAAATATTTTGAGTAATTTTTCGAATGACGAGGGTATTAAGCATCAATTGATTGCCCCCTATATCCCTCCCCAAAATGGTGTTGCCAAATGCATGAATATGATGGTTTAGGATAGAGTCCACATTATGCTTAGCAATACATAAGCATGATGATTTAGAAGAGAGTCTGCATTATGCTTAGCCAGACAAGCTGTACTTTTTGGATAGAGGTCATTACTACTAATGTACACTTTATCAATCAATCCTCTTACATTGCTATTGATTACCAGGTTGTAGAGGAGATATGGACTAGAAAACCTCCAGCATATGCTCATTTAAACGTCTTTGATTGTGAGGTATTCTACCATGTTCCCAAAGGACAAGCACAATAAGCTAAATCCTAAGTCTATGAAATGTATCTTTCTTGGTTATGGGGATGTAGATGAGATGGTTTATTGCCTATGGGATCCGTAGGCCTGCAAGGTTATTCGTAGCCATGGTATCATTTTGCATGAGGAAAAGATACAAAAACAGCCTGAGCAGGTAGTTGAGGTACATAGGGTGATCTTTGAGAAGGAGCCTCCTACTCCCATACAGCCAGCTAGACATCATGCAATAGCTTATGCTCTAGTGGCCGAGGCCCTACCTATTGTGCAAGATCAGCTTGCTTTGAGACTCTCTACTAGAGCTAGATCTCAGCATAAGCGCTTTGCACCCTCCATGGATTATGTTATGGTGATATATGCAAGTGAGCCTCTTTCCTAGATAAGGCATTGCATAGAGATGACAATCACTCATGGGATAGGGCTATGCAGTTGGAGTTTGACTCCTTAGAGACTAACCATACGTGGGATTTGGTTCCTTTCCCTAGTGGCAAGAAGGCATTGCCATGCAAGTAGATATACAAGCTGAAAAGTATTATTGGATGCCTCAAGCCCCCTTATAAGGCCAAATTGGTAGCTAAGGGTTTCAAGCTGGAATATGGTGTTGACTTCGATGAAGTTTTTTCTCCTACGATCAAAATGACGACCCTATGCTTGGTAATAGCATTGGTTGATTAGCTAGATCTAGACCCTTATTAGATGGATGTAAAGGCGGCTTTTTTACGTGGGGACTTGCATGATGAGATTTATATGCAGTAGCCTAAGGGCTTTGAATAAAAAGGTAGAGAACACCTAGTATGCAAGTTGAGAAAGATCCTTTATGGCCTTAAGCATGCACCTAGGGAACAATACCACAAGTTTGATGCTTTGATGCATTCATAGGGATATAGCCATAGTGCTATGGATTTATGTTTATACACGAAGAAGGCTCGTGATGACAGCCTTATGATTTTGGTACTCTATATGGACAATAAGCTATTGCTGGGAGAGCTAGATGCCTTGAAAACTCAGCTCAAGAAGAGCTTTGAGATGAAGACATGACACATGCCTCACATACATATCTTGGGATGCGCATCACATGTGATCACTCTAAGGGACTCCTTTATTTGTCACACAAAAGGAGTATATCCATAAAGTCATTGAGTAGTTTTATATGTAAAATGGTAAGCCTATTGGCTATCCTCTACCTTCTCATGTGAAGGTTAGTTGGGTCAATTGTCTACACTTTGTTGATGAGAAAAAGGTCGAGATGGCCAAGATCACTTATGCATCCACCATGGGAAGTTTGATGTATGCTATGATAGCCACTCATCCTAACATAGCACTTGTAGTGGGAGTTGTGGCACACTATATACCTACACATGGAAGATGGCATTGGGATAATGTCAAGGGTATCATGAGATACTTGAAGAGCACAATAGTTATGTGCATATGTTATGGTGGCTAGGATGCATGAGTCATGGGATACAATGACTCTGATTATATAGGACATGTAGACAGTAGAAAGTCCACCTTTGACTATGTCTTCACCTTTGCTAGAGGTGCTATTTCTTGGATGTCCAAGGTGCAGAAATCCTTGGTATTATTGATGTGGTCTCTACGCTACATTCGAATTCTATGAGTGCTATCTAGTTAGCTAAGAATCCGATCTTCCCATGTGAAGAGATGAAAAACATTGAGGTGTATTACACTTCATCACAGAGGACTATTGACCTTGTCAAGATTTGAACTAACCAAAATCTTATAGATTTACTCACAAAAAGTTTCTTAACGGAGCATTTTTCCCTTGATGGATGTTAGATGAGACGATATCTTTCCTCATCATATTGTACTTATGTACATTTATATATTGTTACATTTTTCTTATTCTCTTCTCACTAGGCGCACAATCATATTTAAGTGGTGGGAGGTTGTTGGGGGTAAAGGTGACTGTGCCTAGCCACCCATGTATTACTACACTGGCAGTACCTGCATACCTATATACTATAGGTGGCAGGTGCCCATTATTTTCACTTCATTCTTTATTCTTTAAGTGACATTTGAAGGGAAGGCCGGTCACACATTGTGATAATTGGAGTTTCCCCTCTCTCTCTCTCTCTCCACCATAACTCTTGCTTCTGCTCGCGTGCTTCCACTCTGAGCTCAGTATACAAGCGATATAAGGGCTCATCAACCATTGTAAGAGGGGTCTCTATTCACCAAGATCATTGGCAAACTATAAAATGGCTCGCCACCCATGGGATGGGCCTTTCTAGCAATCTACACTAAGGTCACTATCAAGTGATACAAGGGCTCTCCACCTATCAGAGGGGCCTCTCTCACTTGGTGGTGATCCAATGTAAGTTTAGACCATACCAAGGTCATCATCAAACTATAAAGTGGCTTTCCACCTATGGGGGGAGGGACCTCTTTGGCTTGCTGGTGGCCCGAGTTCTCAACCCACACCAAGGTCACCACCAAGTGATATGATGGCTCTCCACTTATTGGAGGCGCTCTTACTTGGTGGCGAACCATTGTAGATTTACACCACACAAGGGTCTGAGCCTATCCTAAACTGCCCTAAGAGCACCCCCTTTAGGAAATTACACATGTTTGTTTAAAGATCATCTAGATGTATGAAGTTGCTATTCAATTTGGTTAAAAATAGCATGAAGTTAGAAATAGCTCACACATGTTGCATTACCAAATGCCTCCTTACACGAAGAGCTAGCATCCATGGGCTCCTTGATCTACCATATTGAGAGGAAGCAATGATGAGAGGATAGGATGAAGCAAGAGTCAGATATAAGAGCAGATGCACACAAGAGATAAAGAGAGCCATCATGATTGAAGGATATTGAGGGAACACTAGTAGGAGAGGGCATCCTAAAGTTCTAAACCCTAAACCTTGAACTAGTGATCCGTGACTATGTAAGGTACACCTATATGGTCAATGGTCCCTCTATGGAGTTAATGACTAGTTCCCTTTTAGTTACATTGCTAGCCCCAAGGTCCCATTTTGCACTTTCTAGAATTTTAACAAAAGGGCCACTTTTTGAGGATTCTCTCCCTTTTTTTTCGAGTGGGGGGAGGGGGAAGGGAGGTTTACATTACTAGCACTAAGGTCCCATTTTGCACTATTTAGAATTGATTAAAGGGACACTTCTTTAGGATTCTCTCCTTTGGGGGGGGGGGGGGGGGGGGGGTTGAAAGATAAGCTAAAAGAACAAAATATATACATTTTTTTTTCTAAAGGATTCACAACTACAATACTTGTATTACTTTTTGTCCCTTGCCACATGGTTGATCAACATGCTCTCCTCCTCCCATCACATTGCCATATTGGTGGTAGGTTTCCACTCCCAATTGCATCCTCGAAGGGTTGTGGTTGACCATCACATCATTCCTCTCTCATGTAGGCCTAACATTTAAAGGTTGCAACACCCTTTAGGGGGTTTTACCCTTCTTTTTCCTATTTTTGGCTATTTTTTCCATGAAGACAAGCTCAAAAAATTTTCATCTATCAATGATATGTCTTTTTTGCACATGATATATGTCATTTCTCATTGGCATTACATATACTATTCTTAGATTTCTAGATAGTGTGAGACTTAGTCTCTCTATCCTATGCCCTCCAATAATCTCTCATGCTCTAATCAGGGTTATGTCTTTCTCATTTTAATAGTAATTGTTGGCTTTGCTCCAAGATTCTAGACAAAGGCCTGTGCATAAAAGCCTTCTCAGGTCTCCCCTATATATTGAACATTGATGACTCTATTGGGACTCCCAAACCCCCTTACATTTGGGTTGCAACAATGTCTTTTGTGTTCCTATATCTCTGGCTATGTCACCTGCAATGGATATCTTGCCCCTTATTTACATGGAAGCCTTGCAATTCCATTGGTGGTACAAAACTCCAATCCCTTACTTGTCAACCAGTAGCAAAAGGAGAGACTCCAAATATTATGTAGGTTTTGCTAAGATAAACTCACCAAATATCATGCAATTTGTAACTTTAGGTTGAATGACACACCTAACCTCTTGCTTCAACTTTAGGATGATCTCTAATCCAACAAGCTAGTGCCTAGGAAGCTAGTACCAATGTAGCTAATGTACACCCCCTAAACACCCCCATCCCAGATTCCCCCATATATGCATCTCAGATTCCCCATACTAGATTCCCCCATATGCATCTTAGATTCCCCATCCTAGATTCCCCCATATGCATCTTGGATTCCCCCATATGTGAAAATTCTAAATAATGTTATGATATGGAATGGCCTTCTATACTAGCATTGAAAATTTTCATACTTTGTAATACAAATTATTACATTTATCATTTTAAAAATACTTTTCATTTGAAACCTTGAGAATTAAGCACATTAAAAAATGATTTTATCATTGAAAAAGTTCATCTATTAATGCAGAAGCACTCAATACTTGATCGAGCACACCCTAAATTGATTAATGCAAAAATACTTAGTACTTGATCCCCACACCCAAAACTAGTTAATGCAAAAGAACTCCATACTTGATCCCTACACCCTAAACTGGTTAACATAAAAGCTCTACTGTTAAATTGGACTCTACACGCATTTTGGCACTTTTCTACATTTGCTTGGCCCTTTGTTCTTCATCTCATCCAATTTTTTGTCTATTGAGGCCTCCTGCCCTCCATTGAGCCCACCCCCAAAAGGAGCATATCTCTGACCCCACTAACACAAGGAGTTTTCCCCCAAAAGGAGTAAATCTAAAACCATAGTGCCAATCCCATCATGATCTATTCATTAGTTATGCCTTGTTTTGTTTTCAAAAAATCCTCGACCACTATATGCACCTTGAGATTTTTCCATTAATGAGATGATCCTTCCACTAGGAGTTCCCTTTTGTAAATGTCTTTTAGGGTCACCACTAGATGGTTCCTAGCAACCCATTGCCAAAGGGTAGCCTCCATCGCTTGATGATGATTCTCATTTAGTGTTTTCGTCTTCGAGAGTCACTACCAACAAGTGGTTCATGGAAACCCATTACCAAGGGGCATCCTCTATTGCTTGTTGCTGGTATAGGGAAACCTCTATCACTTGGTGGTAATCCTCGTTCAATATTCATGTCTTTGAGGGTCACCACCAAACTGATTCATGGCAACCTATTTCCATAAGGCAACCTCTATCACTTGGTTGTTGTGACCCTTATTCAATGTTCTTATCTTCGAGGCCACCACCAACAACATATGGTCCACAGCAACCCATTGCCATGGGGTAACCTCTATCACTTGGTGATGACCCTTGTTCAATGTTATTGTCTTGTCTTCAATGGTCACCACCAAGTGATAGAGGCTACCCATTGCCACCATACTTTAAGCTTAATGGTGACCCTCATCCAGTAATCTTGTCTTTGAGGGTCACCAACAAGAGATAGAGGCTACTCATTTCCATGGGGTGGCCTCTCTAGCCTAGCAATGACCCTCATCTAGTGTTTTGTCTTTAGGGCTCACCAACAAGCAATACATGGGAGCCCATGAATATGGGGTAACCTCTATCTCTTACAGTGGCCCACATCCAATGTTCTTATCTTCGATCCTCACCACCAAGTAATTTGTGGCGATCCACCACTACATGATAGCCTCTATCGCTTGGTGATGAACCTTGTTTAGTGTTCCTGTCTTGCCTTTAGAATCACCACCAAAAGCAATAGAGGCTACCCATTTCCATGGTGCCTCTACCTCTTGGTGGTGACCCTTGTCTAGTGTTCTTGTCCTCGAGGGTACCACCAAATGAAAGAGGCTACCCATTGCCATGAGGTAGCCTCTATCACTTGATGGCAACCCTTGTCCCATGAGGTAACCTCTATCACTTGATGGTGATCCTTGTTCAGTGTTGTTATCTTTGAGGGTCACCACTAAGCAGTTCATAGTTCACAAGTGTAATGAAGCAGCCTCTATCACTTTGTGGTGAATATCTTTGGTCTATATTTTAAGGTTTATGGTTGGGGTCCCTCCCACATAAGGCATAGAAGATATGAGGCTAATCATGTAATGCTTAGCAAGCTATGTAGGATAGAATTTCAGATGAAACATGCAATACCATGCTTCTCCTTTCGAAGATGGATTCAAGAAATTTGTAAGCACTAGGCCATAGACATGTGATGGAACATCTTGGCAATCCTCACACTTCAAGAGATTGCTAAATAGTTTCCCATCAAATCTTTTAAAGATGTATATTTTCTTATAGTCCATGCCCAAAGATTCCCTTGAATTGCACCATTTGTGACTCTAGTATGATAGGCTTATGAATCCTATGGAGATCTCAGATCATCACATGGAAAAAATTATTGTCATTCCACCTCTTCATTGATGACAAGTTAAGGTGAGATCCCCTGTCTCCCATGAGAGGGACATATTTTTATAAAGAGCATGAGCAGTGTCCGAGCATGTAGCCAAGACCCAAACCAAGACTCAATCATATCGACTGAGAGCTGAAGCTTGAGAGCCATGGCCGAAGCCCCAATTTGAGCCCCATCAAACTGAGTTTGAGCCTCACTGAGCTTCATTGACCCCCAACAAAGCCCCACCAAACGAAGCCTTGGACCAAGCCCCATCAAATCGAATGTGAGCCCCACCGGTCCAGTCCCACCAAATCAAGTCTGGGTCCTAGATTGAGCCCCACCAGCCACAAACCAAGCCGCACGAGCTCCAACATGCCCCTACCTCTTCCTCACTTTCTTTCTCCTCTGCCTCTACTTCAACGCATCACAGACATCATCAACCCCACCAATTTTGATGGAGGAGTGTGCTTTTGATAAAGAGATTGACAACATCCTTAGCAAAGTGTGTAGCAAAGTTGGAGTAGGTAGGGACGTTGCTCGGGTCATTGTAGCCTTGAGAGAGAAATGGCATGTGCTATAGCTCAATGATATTTGCATTTAGATGCTTTCTCACCTTGATCAAGAGGAGGTGACCAACTCCATTATTGTTTCTCTCCAATAGTAAGTTTTCACTTTTTGTTGTGTCAACATCTTAATCCTTGATCTCATTAGGCATATTACTTTAATCATCTTTTTTAATCCCCTCACTTTTGATAGCTATGTAATATCTTTACTGCCACCATTGGAGTTGCAAAGTGCCAAAAATTCTATTGTCAAGACCTCTACAAGACGATGTCACCTCATATCTTCGAAATTTGAGGTTATTTCCTTACATGAGGATTTATGATCAGTGAATTGTTTTCATTTCCTATCATCAACTTTAAGCCTTGATCAAGAGGATTTCTTGTTTGTATACACTAACTTCTTGTATCCTAATTTTGGTACTAATGCTTTGGAATCATATCGTGTTTGATGTGATTAAATAGGGGGCGTAATGATTTTCTTCAATTGTTTCTTGTGTTTATAGAGGTGCAATGCTATCAAACTTAGGGATGAGAAAATGGTATCAAGTTGTGGATATGAGACTCCCATGTGCATGGATGCAATATTGTAAAGATAAGGATTCTGTTGTGGTTTGAACATATAATCATGAAGTGTTGTTAAATGGATGCAAGTGATGTTATGATTAAAACTAGCTATTTGAATTGAAATTGTGACTTAGAAGAAATTCTTTCAGCTAGATGTGAGTGATTGTAAATTGATGGGGCTAGTAGAGGTGTTGTAATAGCAACCTAGTTGTTAAAAGAGAACCGATGTTTGATGGAAATGTTTTTGACTCATTGTGGATTACCGTTGGGCAAACTTGTTTGTGCTTGGTGGATGGGATTGAAGAGATGAATCATGAATGTGGATGGGATGAGATTATTATTCTCATGTACTCATCCCTAAGTGTTTTCATCACAACTTCCATCCCATCGGTTATTACCATCTAGAGTATAGACTACCACCTAGACAAGAGGTCAAATGTGCGATGAAGGTTTATCCTTATGGTGGAGTAAGAAGTAGTGGGGCTCTGGTTATTTAGGCAACACTCATGGACAATCCTCTAATAGGGAAAGAAATCCTTGGCTAGCGTAGTGCATGGTAATGGGCACTAGGGGAACTCCAATTAGAAAGAGACAATTCAAGGATGTGTTCAACTTGATCTAGGTCAGAGTATCAAATGATACCAAGAACAAAGAGAAATATTGGCATGAAGTGGCAGTATCCCGGTAGTCTCAACTGGAGACTTGTTAAATTATATGAATAAAAAGAGGCTACCTTGGAAAATATTTATTTCATCCCATTCATGTACATGACTAAAGGAGTTTAACAAACCTTGTATAATAGGCTAACTAAGAAAACTACTTTTATATGTCTCATAACATGTTAGTACCTTATTAGATAATTAAGCATATCTACATGCATGCATGGAAAGTGGATAGACAGTTGTCACAATGTTGTTGTTCGATGGGTGGACCCAATTGGTTGGGTGCTTTCCAATCGATTGAAAAATAAGACCAAGACCGAATAATGACTTCCTAGAATCGTGTTAGATATCGACTAAGTGATGTTGTGTGATGGATGGATAGATCTGATTTGTTGGGTTCTTTCCAATAGATCAACTAATTGGAAAATAGGACCAAGGCTGAACAATGACTTCCTAGGATCATGTGTTAGATCTTGACTAAGCATCAATTTATGGGGCTAGAATTGAGATTTTTCCCTTGGGCAAAGGGGTCAAACCCACTTTTCTCACTCTCTTTGAACCAAGTGTGGCAATTAGTCCACTCTCAATCTTAGCTAATTACAAAACAATATTCAAGGTAGGGTGCTAGAATGCTGATAGAGACTGTTAGGTCATAGGGCCATCGGGTTGATCCTAGTGAGTCGAGGCCATATTTTTTGTTTCAAGGTACACTTAGATGTCACCTAACTAGCTAAGTCCATCAATACTAAGGAATTAAGGAGAGAATGCTTGTAGTCCACACACTAATTTTCTTACTATATGCATTTCTATCAAAATTCTATTCAACAATATATCATGGGTACCACAAAATCGAACTGTGAAAAAGTCCAATAACATAAAGAAGAATGTAGTTCAATCTACGACTTGACTTGAAGTACATGCAAGTTCCCTATTGTAGCATGCACAAGCCTTCGAACTCAACTATCTCATCCTCCCCCTCTCTCATTATCATTATTTCTCCTCCTCCTCTCCCTCATGACACACGACTCCCCCACCTATAAAAAATGTCCTCCCCTCCAAGCATTTGGTAGTTCACGCCTCCTCCTCACTCATTTAATCCAAAATGTTTATCACATCATTAGCATCTCCCCCCTCCCCCTCCTCCCCTCTCATTCTTATACATAACCCCTATAGAATGAAGGAAAAGGCAAGCAATTCAAAGTCGAGAGGCTATCACTATGTGTGTGTGTGTGTGTGCACGCGCGCGCATGTGCTTGCGTGCGTGTGTGCGTGTGTGCGTGTGCGCGCGCTCGCGCGTGTGCGTGCACGCGTGCGCGCGTGCGTGTGCGTGTGCGTGTGCGTGTGCGTGTGCGTGTGCGTGTGCGTGTGTGTGTGTGTGTGTGTGTGTGTGTGTGTGTGTGTGTGTGTGTGTGTGTGTGTGTGTGTGTGTGTGTGTGTGTGTGTGTGTGTGTGTGTGTGTGTGTGTGTGTGTGTGTGTGTGTGTGTGTGTGTGTGTGTGTGTGTGTGTGTGTGTGTGTGTGTGTGTGTGTGTGTGAATCAATGCAAATATAGGGTTTTGATCATGCAACAAGGAAGCATTTGGTAGCTCACGCCTCCTCCTCACTCATTTAATCCAAAATGTTTATCACATCATTAGCATCTCCCCCCTCCCCCTCCCCCTCCCCCTCCTCCCCTCTCATTCTTATACATAACCCCTATAGACTGAAGGAAAAGGCAAGCAATTCAAAGCCAAGAGGTTATCACTGTGTCTGTGTGCGTGTGCGTGTGCGTGTGTGCATGCGTGCGTGTGTGTGTGTGTGTGGAGAGAGAGAGAAAGAGACAATGAATCAATGCAAATATAGAGTGAGCCTTGCAAATTTTGATCATGCAACAAGGAGGCCCTTCTCTCTCTTATTGAACCCTTCATTCCCTTTTATCATGCCTCCTCACAAGCTTCATGTATTCTAGGGAAGAAAGAGGTCATGTTCTTTCCTATCTTGTATTTACATAAGCTGCACTAGTGTACTCAAATAGTGTTCCTTAAATATTTTGAGCTTTCAATCAATTTTGTGATGTATGTGTTGCATACTTATGCTTTAGTGCCTACAATGTCATGAGATCCTTAAATGGAATGTAAGAATATGGAAAATCCACCATAAAACTTTTTGCTTATGTTTATGTTGGTAGATCTAGGTATATTAGATGTCATCCTAGTAATCTTTGAAATCGTGTGAGATCTCTTTCCAAGTTTGATATCATTTGGATCATGTATATGCAAAGTTAGAAACTTAACTAATGTACAAAATAGCACACAAAAATTTAGGATAGTAGTCCAATCACAACAAAATCTGAGGTACCTACTCTTAGAATTAGGTCAAGATTTCTTCTAGACAATTGTATGCTATCTTCAAAGCTCCAACTTTGCTGAAGAAACTTTGATTTGACTGATGCATGAAAAGTTATGTGTATTTTTCACATTGTAGCCCATTTTGATCCAACTTGGATATTTTTATATGCATCATAGCTGAAGATGATCAAGCAATGCTATTGCTAGGGAGTGTTGAGATAGAGAAGTGCAATGACTTCTTGAATTATATATTGCCTTAGTGTAGGTGCATTTGTTCTCTAAGTTACGGATCACACAATAGTAATTCATGTGAGAAAGTACCATCATCGATGATAAAGACTCATAATATAGTGGTATAGTTGTAAGACATAATGATTTTTTGGGGTTGTTCCTTTTAGAGAGGTACAATGCTATCAAAGTTAATTTCATGCACATATATTATCCTCCCATTTGCATGGATGCACTTAAAGATAAGGATTCTACTATGGTTTGAATATGTAAGCATGGAGTGTTGCTCAAGGGATGTTATTATTAAATCTAGTTGTTTAAAGTGCAAGTTAGAAGAAATGCTTTTGATTGGATGTAGCTATTTGTGTATTATTGGTTGGTAGAGATGTTGTAGTTGTTAAAGAGGAATTGATATTTGATGGAATATGGTTTTGCTTGGTTGTGAATTACTATCAGTAAACATGTTTATGAGTGATTATGGATGGTTTTGGATGTAATTAAAGAAATGAATCATGAATGTGGATGAGAAGGAATTATTCTCGGCATGTACTCACCCTGAGTCTTGATATCATGACTTCCACTTGGCTAGTTTTATTAGCATCTAGAATGTAGACTACCACCTAGATGAGAGGCCAAACATGCGAGAAGGTTCACCCTTATGGCAACATGAGAACTAGTGGGGCCACAAGAATTAGTGGAGATTTGGACTTACAAGAGAGGCCAAACGTGCAAGGAAGATTTTCCCTTATGGAAGCGTGATAATTAATGGGGCTCTAGAGTTTCGATACTAGTTGTGGCCCATCCTCTACTAGGGAAAGAAATCCTCATCACAAGCAAGGTGCATGGTGATGGGCATCATGGGATCTTGGATTAGAAGAGAGGGGTCAAGTGTGTATTTGGCCTAGTCTAGGGGAACTTGGATTAGAAGAGAGGGTCAAGAGAGGGGTCAAGGGTGACCTGGTCTAGGGTCTTGGGGTATCAAATGATGGATATCAAATGATGGGTATCAAGAGAATGAATGAATATTGGGATGAAGCAAAAGCATCCCAATAATCTCAGTTAGATACTATTTAAATTATTATAATAAAAGAAATTTGCCTTGATAAATAATGTTTTTACTGTTTTTGTATACATGACTAAAGACATTTAACAAACCCTACGTAATGGGCTAGTTAAGGAAGCTAGTTTTATATGTCTCACAACATAGTAGAACCTAATTAGATAAGTAAGCATACTTGAGTGTGTGCATAAAAAGCCAATGGATGGTCATTGTGAACTGTGTAATGGATGGGTTGGACCCCATTAGTCCAAGTGCTTTCAAATTGATAGACAATAGAACGAGGATGGAACAATGACTTTCTAGGGTCCAAGTCTTAGATCCCCACTAAGTCCTATTTTAGGTGGATGGAGCTGAGATTACGAGCTAAGCTCCCCCTCATATCTCACTCTCTTTGAATGAAGTGTGGTAATTTTTTGCTCTTAGCCTTGATTGATTACAACATGATCATCCTAGTTAGGCCCCAAAATGGCGCAATAAATTGTTAGGTCGTAGGTCCCTCAAGTTGATGCTAGTGGATTGAGACAATACATTCTACTACAAGGTAGACTTCAACAAAGAAATATATTAATTTGAGGGATCTTAATAGGGACCATTCATGACTTTCTGGGATATAGAGAATACTTAAGTACGCATCACATGCCCTACAAAGTCAGTAATCAACCATAAAATAGAGCCTAAGCAAGGTGATAATAAACTCATAAATAATTTAGCAAACAATGGCAAGTTCATACCTATGGAATTTTTTAGAGAATGCAAAGAGAAGGGTCTATGTTTTAAATGTGGTGAAAAATATACTTCTAATCATGCATCTAAGTGCACTTACAAGAATGTAAAAGCCAAGAATTAAAATATGATAGTACTTGAGGATGTGGATGAAGAGATCATTGAAGAACCAACTATGAGTGCACAAGCTAAATTTGAAGAGCATGCTAATTAGCCATAGCATGGTTATTTTCTATATAGTGTACTACACTTCAAACTATGTATATCTTGTGTAAGTAGTTGCCATGGCTACCTTGTGTGTGGACTAATATTACATGTATGAAGGTCATGTGATTTAAAGAAGATAATCTATGAGGGTCATCAAGTATTTCTTCTGGAGGATCATGAGATTCACTTTAGATTTCTTGGAAGACCATCAAAACACATGACAACCATGGATTGGAAGACCTTATGGATGTAAGATGGTGAGAGATTGCCAATCGGAATGAGAAGGTTTTCCATTTTCTATATGCTACCATACTAGGGTGCCCTCTTCATTAACTATCTTCTCAATCCAATGCATATATTTAAGAATGTTGAAAGTCTATTGTGGGAGCAACTCATAGCCTCAGGGGACTTAGTAATTGCTCATGAAGACCTATGGGAGGTGAATGCCATGCAAGCATACTAGTCACAATTGTGTGAAGATGGACGAATTTGTTTCCCAAAGGCCTCATGGATAATCTAAAGAGAAAAGGCATACTGGTTGTGAATATGTGAGGATAGATGCATTCATTTCCCAAATACCTCATGTATACTATTAAGAGCAAAGGATCACAAGCAAAGAGCATTATCTCAAAAATTCATATGCTGACTGGTCTCATGTGCAATCTATGTGGAGCTTTCACTAAGGACATTCAATTAAGTAGACTAAGAAGTCTCTTGACTAGCACAAGACGTATCGGGTATGTCTTCAATCAATCTAGAGTTGATTGCATTCATGACTTGGTATTGCTTTGAAAAAGTTTGTTGATTTCTCTTGTTTTTATGTTTCCAATTTATTTTGTGAATTTGCATCACATGGCTGCTAGCCCCAAAGGCTCCATTGAAGTAGCAATACTATTAGAGAAGTACTTTCTTACCTCCATGCTTACTATTCAAGTGCATATGCTAGTACATCTCACGGATGAGGTAGCTATGGTTGGCATAGTACAAAATAGGTGGATGTTCTTTCTTGAATGTTTCATAAAGACTTTAAAAGGATTTGCACAACAAAAGGCAAGGCTTGCGGATTGCATCACAAAAAGGGTGATTGATCTAGGAATCCTTGGTCTATATCAATGAATATTTGGAAGACCAACATGGTGACATGTGATTCCTATGGGAGTTGTAAGAGGACCCTCAAATTGTTGGAGAGATTGCATAAGGACAGGGGAAGGAAAAGAGGATGGATAAACTCCCTTGTAAAAAAAACAAATTTTATATGTTGTATTATCTAGTCATATAGAAAAGTGATTGGATCGATACAAGGCTGCAAAATGAAAGCTAGTAAAATAGGCCTTCAAGGCATCTCACAAAACATTCCAAGAAGTGGTTGGATCAATACAAGGCTACAAAAAGGAGTAAGATGGGCCTTCAAGGCATCTCACAAAACATATCATGACCCTTAGGTGTTTCTATGAATAACTAAGAAGATCAATGTAAGCATGGAGGAATAAGAGTTTTCCTACCTTTGCATGCCTTTTTGAGTACAAGTCATATTCTACCTCGAGGCCTTATGGGCCAACACTTTCAGGTGGAACATGTAGACCAAAGATGACACATCTTTTATTGCAAAATGTAATAGCAAATTTTCAATTAAAGAGTCGTCATATGGACATGGTGCAAACATTGTGGTACCGTAGTTTTAACATGTTGTCTTAGATGTTCAATTATACAAAGTGGTGATATATGACCTAAGTGCAACCATTCTAAAGGGACCTTTGGGATATTTGGTGGTGGACTCCATAAAATTCTAGATGGACCCATATGATACATTTCTAGTCACCAAAAATTGCTAGTTGGCTTATAAACAACCTTCCACTTATTTGAGCCACATTCACCCTATGCAAATTTCTCATATGAATTGTTTTGCATGCATGTTATTTTTTAGCTTAATCTATTGGACTAGTGGTACTATGTGATACAAGTTGCTTAATACTCTCATAGCTTGTATGAAGAATGTAACCTTCTTGAAGCTGGTGATGATTCTACGGTTGAATCAAACTTCGATGCAAATGAAGAGTTGGAAGCTCTGAACAAAGTTAAAAGTTTGTTGATGACCTAAGTGTTCATCGAGATGACAATAAGCAAGTGCATGCTAGGATAGATAAGGATGAAGACCTCAATGAGGAGGACTTGGAGCTTTCTCTAGGAGGAGAGATATATATAGATCTAGATATTTTTAACAATTTATGCTAGGATGAAGTGGATGACAATCTTTAGATTCCTAAACCTTGTACATAATAGAAGAGTCGTTTTTGCAATTTGCTTCTCACGTAGAGTTCGAGCAGTCAACTAAAAGTGCCATAAACAATTGATGCACTCATCATCACCTCTCCTCAACTTCTCATAGCCATTGTGTTTATAACATTTGTGGAGGCAACAATGTTGCCTCATCATCTCATCGCACTTATCTCAATGCTCTTCTCTTTCCCCAACCCTGCAAGCCTAGGAGCATTTGCATGATCATTCACTCCTCTAAGACCTCAATGAGGATGACTTGGAGCTTTCTCTAGGAGGAGAGATACATATAGATCTAGATATTTTTAACAATTTATGCCAAGATGAAGTGGATGACAATCTTTAGATTCCTAAACCTTGTACATAATAGAAGAGTCGTTTTTGCAATTTGCTTCTCACATAGAGCAGTCAGCTAAAAGTGCCATAGACAATTGATGCACTCATCATCATCTCTCCTCAACTTCTCATAGCCATTGTGTTTATAACACTTGTGGAGGCAACGATGTTGCCTCATCATCTCATCACACTTAGCTCAATGCTCTTCTCTTTCCCCAACCTTGCAAGCCTAGGGGCATCTGCATGATCATTCACTCCTCTAATCTAGCATCCCATTAACATCATCTTTCTACTATGACTTCTCGTCCATCTTCACTTGTACTAAAGGGACCAACACAAGACTTGCAAGACCATGGTTTTGTGAGTTTTGATAACAAAAGCATGTAATGTGTGCGCGTGTGCGCATACGCGTGAGGGGGAAAATCATTCGAAAAGCAGGTTTAGGGTTTACAACTTTTTTTAGTGCTTGTGTTATGTTGTGTGTGTATTCAAATCCTCTAAGGTGGATGCATTTTCATGGCTATTGTTGATACCTTTAGGGACGTTTTTTCTAGAAAAAAAATTTACCAATCAAAATGTACATATGTATGCTAATTGTTACATTTGGGATATCTATCTTTTTATTTAGTTTATTTTTAAATCAAAATCTAATGTCATATTTCCTCATCACACAAGTTCATACTCATCATGAGATACACCACCTTCTCCACCACTCTTACATGCTCCTCTCGCTAGAGATGAGAAAAGTCCTCTTCTTCCATGACATTTCATGAATACGATGGCACACAATGTCATAATGTGCACATCTATGACTCAATACTCAAACATAGTCAACATGAAGAAGACAAACTATTGAGTCACTTGGTACTTCCTTAGCATAGATGGAGTGAAAGTGAGTATGCCCACTCAGATTGCTTCAAAAGCTAACAGCTAATAGCACCTCATCCCTAGAATTTGGTCTCTCTACTCCCCTTTTCAAGTTCTTCCCACCATTTCTACCCTTTCCCATCCTCCAATGTGCATCCAACTTGAGCCATCCTTCCCATCTAAAGTGCCCCTTACCATGGTTCCCTATTGTGCCACCTAAATAACAACCTACCCCTACCCCTCTTTTAGAATTCTTTCTTGGTGCCCCCCTTGCCAAATACATAACACAGCTACCCCTCTTCTCTATCTACTAAATAGGGAGTAAACTTGGAAAGTAATGGATGTCTTGTCATCTACCCTACCCACCCTTATTACTACTTGTTGTCTCTTCTTAATTATCACCCATGTTTCTACTACTATTTATCAAAGCTTGGCAAACCTTGTTGACTCTCTTCTCCCCCTTCTCATCCTTCAACAAGTTTGGAAATTGTATTAAGCACTTAAAGGACCTATGGCTCACACATGGCATGCATGGAAAATTCATGTCTGACTTGATGTACCCAATCCTTTTACACTTGAAATAGAGTTGCAAACCTAACATTTGTTTCTAGATGGCATTAGGGACCACTTGTTCAAACAAAGGAGCAAGGGCATCATTATAAAATATGGGAGTCAAGTATTGGCCATGTCATTTCTATCTAATCATGAGACTCCGTAAGAGTAGCAAACATGTGGGGGATATCATAAATCACTTAGCACTCGTTGCTTGGGAAGCCAAACAAATCGATTTCCTTCACAAAATCCTTAGATTGTTAAGAGCATATTAGCAAAATCCATTGATGGTATGCCTTCTATCTTTGGGATTTATATGTCTACATGGCATAATATCAAACCTATGTTGCCATAGGGTGGATGTAGATCACACCTCTCCTTATTAATAGGTTTGAACTTTGCAAGAGACTAGGATGTGGTGCTTATAAGGCATCTAGACTTAGCTTAGACTATAAAAGTGGCATCAACTTAGCAAAATTCATCGATGGTATGCCTTCTTTGGGATTTATGTCTACATGGCATAATGCTAAGCCTGTGTTGCTATAGGGTGGTTGTAGATCACTCCTCATTAATAGGTTTGATCTTTGCAAGAGACTAGAATGTTGTGCTTATGGGGTGTCTCTTAGCTTAGACTGCAAAAGTGGCATCAACATTTACTTTCGGTTTTCCTCAACCTTAACATTTCAACTTCAGGTTCTCCTTGATAAAAACATTGGTGAGCCTTGGCATGGATCCTTAAATAGTTGAAGGTAAATCTTATCTCCTTCTTAGTAAATAGTTTCGATGTTTGTGAGAGACTAAGATGTGGTGTCTAGCTCAAAGAGAGAAAGGGGCAACATCTACTTATGGTTTTCCTTGACCTTAACGTTTCTACTTATGGCTCTCATTGACACAAACATTGGCTCCAAAAGTAGGACGTGCTCAATATGGCTTTGAATTGGCAGGTTGTGATTGTGTTGGTAGCTTTGTGGTAGATCCATGCAACAAAACCAAGGCAAACCAAACCTGGCACAAGATACCAAAAATCACCAAACATCTAGCCATGCCACCAACCAATATAATAGAAGACATAACCACCTCACAAAGTTTTGTAATGAAAAATGTAACAAGCATGTTCATACTACTCCATAATCTAGTCATCTACCATGCATTGAATAAACTTTTAACTTCAAAAGGAAAACTGTGATGTAAAAAGGCATTTATTGTTTGGACCTCATAAGCTTAACATCTAGCATGCATTGATATGTTTTAGTTCCTCATCTTCTCCTTATCCTTTCTCTTGCCATGTACACAAAAAAAGGCCAAAGGGTATTCCAAAAGGTCAAACAAGTATGTAGACCTTATCTACTTAAAAGAGGGTAGTTGGTTCTTTTTTGAGCTATACAAATGGACTTTGCCTTATAACTAATTGGATTTTCCTAGAAAAAATCAAGGTCTTACATTGACTAACCTTTGCTAAAAGAACTATCAACAAAAAAAATATCATTGGCTTTTACATTGACCAATCCTTGCTACAATAACTATTCACAAAAGGTATATCCCTAGCTTTAGTCGTGTCAAATCTAAGGTGATGCAAATGTAAACATATAATTGCATATTATATGAATTTGAAGGTCGAATTTGAAGGTCGACATGCTCATTCGTAATAGACCAAAAATAGAATTTCCATTTAGATATATTTCATGCACATATTTTACTTCTATACTTCAAGTATTTGCTTCAATTGGATGGAACTATGTCTCTAAGTAATGAACATTGGTGATAGATTGCATTAAAAACCATGTAAAATGTGGTAGGCCTCATAGTGGATAAGGTGGTGTAGATAGCTATTGATAATATGTAATAGTTTGCCCTCATATGATGTGGGGCCTTTATAAGACATTTGTTACATGGTTATAATCACAAGTACTAAAATTGTGGATGTGCTAATGACTTACACAACTACAATCGCCATCATGTTCACATAAAATCATTTTGCACAATGCACACTAAAAAAAGTTTCTCCATATTCTTACTACATATTCACCTCATAATATAAAGATGTCACATCATTTGTCAAGTCCACACAATATGATATAATGCTTAATTACACGTTGCTATAAAATCGCTTAGTTACTGATCACCCAAACTACTAATGTTGTACATTCAACTACAATCAGTGCCACATTTTTCTCTTATTTAATCTTTGAGAAGGAAGGAAAATGTCCGCAACCATTACAAATACAAGCCATACGATGAGCAAAATAGCCCATAGAAGACTTGCTCCATCATATCATACATGCTATGTACACATAGCCACCTCACATAGAGCCAAGTATTCAACCCCAACATTCTAGCTTTTGATAAAGCCTTGATCATGAGCATCTGTTGTCAAGAGAAGACGAGAGATGGCATGAGTACAATCAAAATTAGGTGAGCTAGACAAAGATACCATGACCTAAACATAGACGTTTGCCAACATAATACCCCATAATAAGGTGTCATCATTGTTATTATTTTGTGCCATGCACAAGCATCACAAAGAGTTTTTGGACATTTTCCTAGTGGGAGAAGGGGCTACTTTCCCTTGTTTTGAAATTTGCCCTAATATAGTGTTCAACATCATGAGCTTATGCTCGAAAGGCACCACATGTGTAGCTAGGTGCAGTTGGGGGTAGTGGGCTGCCGGCCCCACTCCTACCCCCGCAACCACACCTAGCTAGGGATGTGCTGCTGCTCGAGCAAAAGCTCATGCTGTTGTAATTCGCAATGTGGTAATTGCAGTGGGAATTTGTCTAAAACTTCTTGTGCATGAACCCTCTTCACAGCTTTCTATGTATATATACTACAGCCATGCACTTACAGCCGTATACACTGCAGTTGTGTGCACTCGCTAATCACAGAGGCTTCAACCATTGGGGTCCTCCGCACATATGGGAATCATACAGCATGCCCTGCCTATGATGCAAGCTTGCACAGAACCTTGGCCAGCTATGCGCGTAATTGCAGCCAAATGAATCAGGCTTGTTATCTGGTACTTGTATTCTTTTTGTTAGAAAAGGAACTGCAAAGCATATAGAACTGAATCTGATCTGTATGCACCCCTTAGGGCTCATCAGATTACACATACAAAGTACAAAAATTTAACAGAAAGAAGGGGGAAAAAATGTGAAATTCAAGAGAGAGAGAGAGAGAGAGAGATTGCAGCAGATCTACCTGCACAAGATGGCGCGGGCGGGAGGTCCGAGGATCAGTGAAGCAGGAAGGAAAGGGTGGCCTGCAAGAGGTTCGGGCAAGCCCGGATGACGGCGATGGTGCTGTAGGCGACGCACCACACAGCTCCAGCAAAGAAGAAAGAGAAGAGCCTGGGGACCGCCATAGCCAGCTGATCTGATCACAGACACAGAGAGAGAGAGAGAGAGAGAGAGAGAGAGAGAGAGAGAGAGAGAGAGAGCCAAAATGGTAAGGACTTCCTCTCTCACTGAAGAGACGAATAATCAGAATCTATTCCAAAAACAGTCTGCGAGCCACGTCTCAAGCTACCTCATCAGACCTCCCATGGAAGCCTGCCTTTTCTTGTTCTCGTTTGGATTTAGATATAATCTATGAACCCTTACCCCAATTATTGTTCTAACTCCCTCTCTAGCCTTATCTATTACTAATTATTGCTCTTATCTCCCCCCCCCCCCCCCTTTATCTATTACTAAGTGTTTCCATTTTTGGTTCTTCCCTCGGGTTGGCCCCTAAATCCCTGCATGGTCACCCTCTCCAACCACAAATTATTGAACCCTTTGGTCACCAATCCAACACGCTCTCACCCACACACACATGGGCATTATCGACATTGCAATAGAGCCAATGACCTTTGCAAAGCTTGTTCCTTGGCCTACTGCCAAAACCACACAACTATGGTTATGCTTAATTTTGGGTTGCTCCCCAAGGCCTCATTGATCGAAAAAGGACGGCACGAATCATTTTCTTTTATATCACCAAATAAAATCAAAATCCTTATTGGCTTTCAAAGTGTAGCAAGTAATTACAAGTGCGACCCATCTTTTCAAAAACCTATAGTGCTGATGACTATATTGCTAGCTCATGATGACTATATTACTAGCTCATTGGCACCTCTTAGGACTATATTATAGATGTCACCTCCTACAAGGTATGGCCATTCGACCACCAATATGTGACTTCCATCTCGATCTCATTAGAATTAACCTCATATCCACCTCCAATGAGTCACAACCTTCTCTCTTTCTATGGTCAAATACGTAAACCTACACTTTCCTACCTCGATCAAGTGATGGCAACTTGATACACCAAACTTCAAACATGGAAGCATCGATCTAATTGCATTGGTGGTTTAAGTCTAGTAGCTCATGGATAGTAGCAATAGCCAAAAGTTTCATTTGACCTTTGTCCATGTAACATCAAAGGTGCCTTGGTTGTGTGCGCATTGCTTAGCGATAAAGAGAGGTTTGTTTTCCTATAAGAACTTCTCCTTATTATTGTATTGTAATGTGTTGCATCTCTTACATTCGTCCCAACTCTTGGGAAGTCCCATGTCCATATTGAGGTTGGAGTCAATCTACTATGTTATTTCTAAATATTAATCTAGAAGCATTTTTTATGGTCAAAATATTTTATTCGAATTGGCAAGTGCTTATACATTGTATTTGATTGAAAGTATCAATAGAAGTCATTGTAATCCATGTGTATTTTCAATTTATATCTTTGTACTTTCTTACTTTATTTATGCTTCTTCTATCGAATGGCTACTTTTTATAGTGTATTTGTTATTAAAACTTTGTACACAATCACGTGTGAATGTACAATGTAAGAAATGGCCATTTGATTATACCACGAGATGAAAGGCTTCTTTCAACTTTGTTCTGGGATAACATAGGTATTCAACTTTGAAAGCAAGGATGTCTAGCTTACCACATCTTCTAGCAAAACTAGGTGAATGAAGGTAGTACCTTGGGTACATGCCGATTTAGATGTTGAGGTTCAAAAGTGGTGGTCAACTACACCTATCCACATGCACTTAATGTTGATTAAGCTATCTTGTGCAAGTCAAGACCAAACATACGTGTCATGCTTTTTACATCTCTCACTCAACAAAGAGGTTGATTTTGAAGGAAGCATTTCTTTTACTATTTATTATATGTCTCTATTTAAGCAATTCCTAAACTGTATATGTAAAGCTACATCTATATAATTGTATAATGGACAAGTATTTCAAGCACATGTTAAATCGAAGCATCTTAATCAATATGCTTATCTTATGAGCAAACTTTTGCTCCACCATGTAGATAGACATATAAAATGTTAGAATATTTAAAGTGATGTGAGCATGAGAGGACCAAGAGAGCATTCATATAAGAGCCCACCATGCATGTGCATGCATTTTTCCTTTTCAGGAAGACCTGGTTTTATATATTGTGAATGTTATGCAAGAGGGAGAAGCAAAAATTGGACCAACATAGAGACATACAATCGTAGCAAAAGAGGGTAGGAGAAAAAACATTCAAGGCCTACATGGACATAAAAATTGAGGTTGGGTGGTGAAGTGCGTGTTGCAATGATCTTTTGGGTAGCTTGGGAGTATAAGTTATATTAAAGTATTAACATCTATATGTGCTATCAAACTATAGCTATTTCATTTTAGTATCATCTTGTACTAGCATGTAATATGTCATCTATTCTAATTGTTCTTAAAAAATCATGATTCAATGTAAAATCATTTTCATTAGATTGACCTCAAAAAATGGTTATATTCGTAAGCAAGTCCTTTCATCAATGGAAATTTTAGGGCCTTGAATCTACAATCCCCAATTCGACCACATCCTGGTAGAGCCCAATAATCACCTCAATGAAGTTTTTGAGCAAACTAGATTTGTAGCTAATACAAACCCTATTGGAGTACAACAATGGTAGGGGTGCTAGACCAAATCATAAGATACAGTTTGAAATGGAGATTTGGTGCAAGTACCAATTGAAAATCACCAAAACATGAAATGATTGTTCTCCCACACAGTTATTCCTAACATTAATCAAGCCCAAAGTTATGGAGAAATGTTGGTAGTGGCCCAGGTTGCTAGTTTCAATGTAGAGAATGGATCTTGAGCACATTGACTTAGAATCTATCAAATGTATGATTTGTATATGCAATTGAGCAAATGCAAAATATCCTTATATTTATTGCATGGCACCTATGGGGTATAAAGATTGAAGTACTTTGCATCCAACAAGACAAGCCATAATGAGAGATTTAGTAGATTTAAGTTTAAATATAAGAAAGAAATACGAGATCCAATTCCTTAAGTTTCTCTTAGTAGGAACTTCCATATTTGCATATTTCATGCAAAGATTAGAATAATTGGCAAGCTTTCTTAGGTTGCATCTTAATTAAGAATATGTAATTAAGCAAGTATCTTTATTTAATTGATGCATTGATAAATGTGAGGCATTATTATCAAAGATAGGTTTCCATGGGGGTCAATCTCACTTGAGAAAAGATCTAATTGTGTCGAGACAAACATTAGATGTTTTGATGGCTGTGTCAATGATGCCAGGAGGCATATTCCATGGTGGATTCTGTGAGACCATGGTGGATTCCGTGAGGTTTTGTGGTGGATTCTGTAAAACTATATTTATTTGCCGAGGCTCATACACAAGGTGGATTCCTTGTGTGAGAAGTTGACGGGGACACCTATCCTTTTCGGGCGTCATGTTAATTTAATGTGCACGTCAGGCTCATGTTAATTTAATGTGCACGTGGGGGATTCCATAGCGGGTGATTCCGCAAAATACATATTTAAATTAATGGATGTTTATGAGTTTAGAGTACACTCGTATTAAATTAAGGTTACGACAAAGTTCCAATCTATTTATTTATTTTGTAGCTGAAGACTGCTAGGTATTCACTTTTGTCAATTTTATTTTATTATTTTCTAACAATTGGGAATGCTTCAGTTGATGTGTAGAGCAGGCACACGGTGGCATTGGGAAGCATTGGGCAATAGCGTGTATTCAAATTACTTAGAAAAAATTGTCATTTTTTATGGACACGTGTCTTATTATTAAAGGCATGGTGCTAATATTTATTTAAGCGAGCTTATTTATTGAAGTGCTCGATAAATATTTATTATTTTGTATGCGCATGGGCACACAATTTAAATATTTCATTATGGAACATTGTATTTGGGCACAGCCCAACTTTTGGGCCGCCCAACCGCTTTATTCTTTATTTGGACAAAAGCAAACATAAAAGCTAAAGCATGCTAATTGTAAAATTGGGCTATTTTTTAGCTTTGAGATGAATAAATTTATAAATGCATGCCTTGTGAAGCACTCACACAAGGCATGGGGAAAGATTGTACCCAATTTGTCTCTTTTTTTCATGTCGTGCAAATCTATCTTCTTGTTTTATGAGCTTTAGTAGAGTTATTTTGTTCTTGCGAACCTTCTGACGCTCATTACGTACACATCCAGCATCCAATTTGTGCACCAGTGGTATCAGAGCGAAGATGAGATCAAGGGCTTCCAATCGCTTACCATCTCACATGAAGGCAAAGCTCCTGGAACAAACGGGCTCTACAGTCAGTCTCGCGACGAACCGTCAATAACAGCGTGTTCTTGGTGGTGAAGAACCCCTAGATGTGCTATTGGATCGCAAAGGACAACTCTCTATCGACGGAGGACCACCCAAGAAGTTTCTTTGAAAGACATTTTCTTTTCAGAGTTAACAGAGAGTAAAAACTTCATTAAGATTATCTTTAAGCTTTACAAAGCTTAAGCAAATATTAAGCTCTTCTAAATTTGACGAATCACTCTGCGGAAGGACGTACTCGCTACAGTCGACATCAACGAAAAGCCATCGTTGTCCTATTGCAAATGATTGAGATGATTCAAAGTTTTTTTAATAAAGCTTAAGGCTTAAAAGCTTGCTAAAGTTTAAAGATTTCTATCTGTAAATTTCCTCTTTAGTAGGCATTCACACTAAGTTCTTCTCCAAACCAACCTCGAACCGAATTTGCAACTCCAGCAAGCCCCTATTCGTACCTGCACTCTGACAGAGACAGTTTTCCACAAGCAAACTGACACACGCATTCTATTTCCCACTTGGGAGAAGACCTTCATCAATTTTCGTACCCGTGAAAAGAAGGAAAATCGCAAAAAGACATATTTTTTTAAATAAAATAAGTCTTGTAAACCCAACCTTGAGCTATGCTCATCCCTCTAACAAGATTTCGAGTGTGTGAGGTTGTTTGAAATTTTGCAAGATGTTCGATCAAAATATGGAAGATTTTATGGCCGAAGGTGATTTACTAAAACCAATGATGGACCCAATTATGATGCAGCTTCAAGAGGAATGAAGAGCACGTCAAACTTTGCAAGCTCAACTGGCTACTCTTCAACAATCTACTATCGATCAAGATGAACCGCAACCCGAAGATGTTATACAACGTATGCTCGATGCAACACTCAAAGCACAGTCTATCAGGAAAGAAGCCAAGATAAGTAAAAGAAATTTCAAATTCTGTACTTTTAATGGGGCTACGTGATGAAAAAACTATTCTCGCTTTTATCAATCAGTTTGATGATTATTTCCATAAAGAAAAGTATGCCGAAAAAGACAAACTCAAGTGTGTCACTAACAATTTAGTGGACAAAGCATCATTATGGTGGATTGTTGTCTGTAGCAAGAGTATTGAATGTCCTACTACTTGGGAGGCTTTTCAAAAGAAATTTTTACAAAATTTCCTTCCACCTCAATTCCATGAAAAAGCAATCAAACAGTGGGATCTTCTGCAACAAAGAGATCATGAGCCTATTTTGCAATACACTGAGCATTTCTGGAATGCCTTATTGCAACTTCGAATGCTTGAAGACGTACCTGAGGCGATCCACAAGCGCAAGTTTATGTATGGTCTGCTTGGTTACTTCTATGCGAAGGTGAACATGTTCAAACCAACAACTCCAGAGGATGCGATTTCTTTAGCCCATGATGTTGAAGACAAATTTCGTGGACGAGAGAAGCGACCACAACAATTTCCAACTAACATAACTTCGGTACAAAGCAATTCAATTCTAACTTTCGAAGATTCATCAAAATTGCTTTGTTCCTTCTTCTTTCCATAAATTATGGACACGACCCCCTACTTTACTATCAAACACAAATCCAAATCCTAAGCCATCTTTGTAGCCAAATCCCAACACACCTAAATTTCCAACCATTACCAATAATATTTCCAAAGCCAAGCCTATAGTTTGCTACAAGTGCCACCAACCTGGACATCTAGCTGTGAATTGTCAATCCAAAAATCCAACTATTCACATCAACTACTTGGGAGCGACTGAAGATGAAGACCATGAAGAAATGCCAGATTTCACGGAAGATGATGACGATATCGGTACTACTTCAGATATTTTACCAAGTATGTCAAATTCTCATTCATTTATTAACGATGAAATGTATTGTGCATGGTTTAAAAAAGATTATTTTGCATGATGATGAGAGTACATGTGATTTTATTTCTGCAAAATTAGTCAATAAATTGAATTTACATACTATTCCAACTCATTATCGCATAAAAGTTACATTCTTAGGCATTAGATACAATGGTACACAAGAAGTTCATAATTTAGAAATTAAAATTGGTGATTATGTTGAGTGCAAAAATTTCTCAGTTGTGCCTTTACAAGCTAGTGACATTATTTTAGGAATGCCTTGGCATCATAAATATAATCTCGATATAGATTATTCCACACATTCAATGAAGATTCATTCTAACGGAAAACAAATCACATTAAATGGTACGCACACCTTTGATAATTTTTCATTGCTTAGTCACACACGAGCTAAACGTGCATTGAGAAAAGGTAGCAAATCATATTTAGTATGGATGAATGAAATTGAAGCTAGGGAAAATCAGATGCATCCTAAGCACGCACAATTTCTTTCACAATTTAACGATTGTTTTGGTGCTGACTTACCACCTAGTTTACCACCCACACGTCCTGAATATCATAAAATAGACTTAATCCCCAGTTCTCAACCACCATGTAAAGCACCTTATAGACACAATCAAATTGAACAGAAAGAAATCCAAGCCCAAGTTGAAGAATTGTTAACTCGAGGACTCATTAGGCCCAGTAGTTCTCCTTTTGGTGCACCTATCATGTTAGTCAAGAAGAAAAATAAATACCTATAGATCACTGTCAAGAATAGATATTCGATCCCTAGGGTAGACGACCTCATGGATAAACTACAAGGGGCCACAATATTTAGCAAAATAGATCTCAAATCTGGATACCATCAAGTACGATTGGATACACCTGATATTTTTAAAACTGCATTTAGAACTCAATTTGGTCATTATGAATTCCTTGTTATACCTTTTGGTTTGACTAATACACCAGTCACATTCAATCATATGATGAATCACATATTTTTGAAGCATCAGCATTGTGTGATGGTTTTCTTTGATGACATATTGGTTTTCAGTAAGAATAAGAACGAGTATTATGAACATTTATCTTTGTTTTTCAAATTATTGAAAGAGAATCAATTATATGCTAACCCTGAAAAGAGTGAATTTTTCCAAACCCAAATTCAATATTTAGGATATATTGTTTCTTATGATGGTATTAAAGTTGATCCTAAAAAGATAGAAGCACTTTTAAATTGGCCAATCCCTAGAAATGTGCATGAATTACGTTCTTTCTTAGGTCTTGCTAGCTTTTACAGAAAATTTGTGAGAAATTTTTCATTGCTTGCATTACCTTTGACGAAATTATTAAAGAAAGGTATTGTATATCATTGGTCTGATAATCAGCAAAAGTCTTTTGATTTACTGAACCATGCTTTAACCCATGCCCCTGTTTTGCAATTACTTGACTTTAATAGACCATTCTTTCTAGTAGTCATTGATGCTAGTCGATCAGGAATAGGAGCTGTCCTTATGCAAGATTCACATCCCATAGCCTATTCTAGCTACAGACTTAAACCCTCTTAACTAAAGTATTCTACCTATGATAAGGAATTGTTAGCTGTAATACAAGCTTTACGTCAATGAAAACACTATCTAATGGGATCTGAATTCATGATCAAAATTGACTAACAAAGTATCGAACATCTCCTTAGTCAGCCACAAAACTCTTATCGTCATATTAAATGGGCTACTTTTATTCAAAGTTCTCATCCACTTATCAAATATCAATCTAGAAAAGAGAATGTTGTTGCTGATGCCTTAAGTAGAAGACCAAGTATCCATAATATCTCCATTATATCTTTTGATTTCCTTATTCCTATGAAAGATACATATGACCAAGACCCCAGTTTTCAAGCTAATTGGAATAAATTAGTTGCTAATAACTGGATTCCAATAGATTCATTGTCTTATTCTGATGGATTTATGTTTTATGAGAAAAGGTTGTGTGTAATTGTTCCATTTAGATCATTGTGTTGCACGAAATTCATTGTTCCCCATATCAAGGTCTTAGAGGTATTATTTCTACTTTACGTACATTGGTTGAAGATTTTTACTGGCCACAAATGGAATCTGATATTTCTAACTTTGTTTGTGAATGTTTAATTTGTCAAAGAGTTAAGCGACACCATGGTAAGCAATATGGTTTATTAATGCCTTTACCAATTCCTAAACGACCATGGGAACATATTTCAATGGATTTTATAATTGGTTTCCCTAACACCCAAGCTAATCATGATATGATTTGGACTATTGTAGATCGATTTAGCAAACAAGCATATTTCATTCCATGCAAGAAAACATTAACTGCATCTCAAGCTGCTCAATTATTTTTAGGAATTGTTTTCACTAACCATGGTTTGCCAAAAGTTATTATTTCAGATCATGATTCTAAATTCTATAATAAGTTTTGGACTGCTTTGTTTGCTAATTTAGGTACTAAGATTGATTTCTCATCTACATTTCATATTGAAACTAATGGGCAAACTGAAGCTACTAACGGTACAATATTATATCTTTTGCATGCATACACAATTTCAAAATCACAAACATGGGATACACACTTGCATTTACGTCAATTTGCATACAATAATACACCACATACAATTACACAAAAAGCACCTTTTGAAATCATGTATGGACATAGATTACCTATACCTATTACATCATTGTCAAACAAAATTAAAGTTGCTAATGACATTGCCAATACGCATGCTACTATTTTTGCTGAAGTCAAAGACATGATTGCGAAAGCCCAGCAATCATACACTAAACAAGCTAACAGGAAAAGAAAAGCTATGAGTTTCAAAGTTGATGATTATGTTTGGTTACGCATTGAAAAGAGAAGATTACGAAGTGTTGAGAAACACCATGTTGTTAAGTTAGCCCCTAGATTTTATGGACCTTTCAATATCATTCACAAAATCAATGACAATGCATTTAAATTAGAATTACCCCAACATTGGAAAATCCACAATACTTTTCATATTAGTTTATTACGACCTTTTAGAGGCCAATTACATGTTCACCCTGTCTATGAAAACCCTCCTTTGTTAGAAGAAGAAACTGAAATCTTTGAACCTCTAGATATTGACTTTATGACCACTAGAACTGGCCGTAGATATTCTAGATATTTAGTTAAATTTAAAAATCATCTTGTTGAAGAGGCCCAATGGATACACGCCCGCGACCTAAGTGCTTACCCCTCACTGCTCGCTCCGAATTGAGCTAATAGCAATTGAGGACAATTGCTATCCCACCTCGGGGATATGATGCTAGGAGGCATATTCCACAATGGATTCCATGAGATGATGGTGGATTCCATGAGTTTTTTATTCCACTATGGATTTTGTGAGATTTTGTGGTGGATTTCTTAAAACTATATTTATTTGTCGAGGCTCATACACAAGGTGGATTCCTTGTGCGAGAAGTTGACGAGGACGCCTGTCCTTTTCGGGTGTCATATTAATTTAATGTGCACGTGGGTGATTCCACAGCGGGTGATTCCGTAAAATACGTATTTAAATTAATGGATATTTATGAGTTTAGAGTGCACTCGTATTAAATTAAGGTTAGGACAGAGTTCCAACCTATTTATTTATTTTGTAGCTGAAGAATGCTAGGTATTCACTTTTTTCAGTTTTATTTTATTATTTTCTAACAATTGGGAATGCTTCAGTTGTTGTATAAAGCAGGCAGCGGTGGCATTGGGAAGCACTAGGCAATAGCATGTATTCAAATTACCTAGAAGAAATTATCATTTTTTATGGGCACGTGTCTTATCATTAAAGGCATGGCGCTAATATTTATTTAGGTGTGCTTATTTATTGAAGCGCTTAATAAATATTTATTATTTTGTATACGCATGGGCACACAGTTTAAATATTTCATTATGGGACATTGTATTTGGACACATCCCAACTTTTGGGCACCCAACCACTTTATTTTTTATTTGGACAAAAGCAAACACAAAAGCTAAAGCATGCTAATTGTAAAATTGGGCTATTTTTAAGCCTTGATATGAATAAATTTATTGTGAAGTGCTCACATAAGGCATGGGGGAAGATTGTACCCAATTTGTCTCTTTTCTTCATGTCATGAAAATCTATCTTCTTGTTTTATGAGCTTTAGTAGAGTTCTTTTATTCTTGGGGACCTTCCGGCACTCGCTACGTATGCATCCAACATCTGATTTATGCACCAGTCAATGGGAGGCTCAAAAGCTAGAAGATTTTTAGCTAACCATATGGAAAAGTAAGTGAATGTAATGTGGGAATGTTGGAAAGAATTGTGTGAGATTACAACAAACATGGTCAATACACCTCAAGTTGCAACTCTCACAATGGAGGTTTAGAGGTACCTTGTACAACACATCCTTCATATCCGCGGGCCTTATTTTGTGGAGGACTAAGGGCCCGTAGTACCATACAACACCCAAGGCATGAAAAATTTACACTATCAAGCACGTACAATTCTCCTTTGGAGCCAAAGACATGGTGGAGGGATTACTAAAAGCAATGCTCTTGTGGAGCTACTTACCTGGTTCATTAGAAGACAACTTGAAAATCCTTTTCATCTTCAAGAGGGTTTCCTCTATAATGTAGAAATTTTATCCTCTTGTAATTGGCAATGGCTTTTACATCAACTTGCCTTGCTATCAAGGCATAAGTTGAGTATGCCAAAAAGCATCCAACTTTGGAGGGGTGATATCTAAGACCATACCCAAAAATCCATATGGCACCTATCTTTCCCAAGAGCATGATCTTGTGGCCATTGAATTGGATTGCAGAATACCCAAAAATCCTACCAAGGGTTTTAATATACATGTAGGATGGGCCAAGTTATATTCTTTGAGTAGTTACTGTGGAATATACAAAAAGAATGTTCATCAATTCTAGACAAGTAATGCCCAAGAGCTTTTGTCTTTGGGAATGGGATACCCCCTTGATCTTGTAGCCCTTCTTAAGAGGTTATCATCCTCAACTATCTCCAACTGGAAAAGTAGCTCATGTAAGAAAAATGTTTTTAAAAAAGGACCAAACAACTTGTAATTTAGAAGAAATATAACTACATTTTGGTTTTGAGATCACCTTCTATGTGAGAGGATCTCCATAAGTTAATTGTTGTATGAGTTCTGCTATCTTAGAGATATACATATTGACTCTACTCCCTTCCAAAATTGGAAATCCTCATCATCAAATATTCCAAGCTCCTTCTCTTGCTCTTTTGCCTTTTTCACATAGAGAGATAAGGTATCAAATGCATCAATGAATTTATCATTATAAGATTGGGTATACAACTTGAGAATTTCCTCCTTTGACTCTTCAATATTAATTATCCTAGTTTTATCAAAACAAGCTTCTACAATGATTGCCAAACAATACTTGTCCCTTAAATTAAAAAGTTTTTGAATATCTATCAATAGTAAGCACTCCATGTCCTTGATTGGAAAGCTTGGTAAACCACAAAGAATTACATTATCAAGTCTCCAAATCAACTCAATTGCATCTTAAGAGAGCCCAATAATCACCTCAATAGTCATTTTGAGCAAAGTAGATCACAACTAGTACAAACTCACCACAATAGATCCCAAAGACAAAAACAAGCCTAGCTATAGGAGACAATTTCTTGACCACATGATCAATGTTTAGTTTCCGTAACCGTTTCTAAACGTGCTTTGACCTACTTCAAGGTCTCTAGAATCTACACTATTTGTTTGAGTTGAGCACCATCAAAAATTAAAGTAGGACTGATTGTGCTAACACTATCGTAAACTATCCAACCCCAAATATGGCATTCATATCGGGTACAAAAGATAGCTTCCTATCACCTCAATTGGTGCTCTCCATTATCTAGACTAGGAAATTCCACCATCTCAATTGCATATTTTCACCAAATTTTCCAAATCAAACCTCATGTACAGCCTGTGGGACATCTTGCATTCTATTACCTCAAAACTTCCACCTTTGGCATACTCAAACACATTAGGGGAGTTTTGAGGTCTTAAAAATGCCTTTTAGGAGATATAGAGAGAGTGCTCTAAAAATCAATAGGAGTAAAGCCTCTATAATAGAATTTTTATTTTTAAAAAGATAAAAATAATTTTATATACACACACACACTTACAAATTTGTATTATCAATATCCATTTTTAGCCTCTTATATTTGTGATTATGATATTCTTTGCATTAATGATATATAATCTCGACCACTTTTATTAATGATATGTTTGGATTTATGATAATGATTAGTTTAATCTAAATTCAAATTAGTAAAAATCTTGTCACTTTTTTTATCCTCCTTTATTTTATCCCTCTCTTGTTTTTCCCTCCTTTGTGGTAGCCTAGTCCTCTCTCTCTCTCTCTCTACCATGGATACATAAATTTAACCTTTAACAAGGCATCCGAGCTCCCAAATCACATCCTTATCGGTATTTAACTCATTCCAAATAGATGGAAGATGGATTCCTACTATCATTAGGAAAGGCAATTGGATCACCATGCAGCATGCAAAACATGGAAAAAGACGAAGATATGAGAACTCGTTCATCTTTTCTTGGAAAGGTAGAATCTGAGATTTCAAGCTTAGAGTAAATAAGAATAGCATAAAAAAGGTACAATTGCAACATGTGTTTATGCATACACAGCTATATTTGGAACCTGAACTTCAAATCTTCCAATATATAGACCAAATTGTAAGATTTTGATTCTTAAATTCTTTCTTTTCTTGAACTTGGTTTAAGCTTTTCCATTATAACATTTGTTCCTCTTGTAGATATCTACCCTTCTAATCTTGAGGAGGACTAGTAACCGGTCTAGTCTATTGTTGATGTTGTTGAGAAACACGGATCTAGAGCTATGCTAGCTATGGAGGACGCAGATTATAGATATGAAACATGGTAGAGGTGAAAGATTGTAACTCAAGTGAATTAGGTTCCAAGATGGATTAGCTTGGACTCATAAACACAATCTTGAGTGTGACACAAAAAAGAAAGTACCATTACATTGAAATGAGTGTCAAGTACATGCCTTTATAGCTTTTTGGATAGTACCACTATACCTCACTATGCATATGGGATTTTGGACATCTCTTCTTAGAGCTTCTAGAGCATACATCTTTGTCATATCTCTCATACAAAGCCACTTATGGGCAAGCCTCTTTTGGGCACACATTCAGCCTCTATGGGCATACATCATTTGTCTATTTCTCAACACCCCCCCTCAAATGATGAGTCCCTACACTTGCTGGCTTTTGCACCCCCTTCATGATGACATGGCCCGGAAGACTAGCTCATAGGCAGCCTAGTCAAGTTAAAGCTTGAGACTTTACATCTTGGCAAGGGATGTACAAATCAAATTCACTAAGAAAGATCCACTATGGGAAAAACATATGAAAGATACAATGAAAGTTCTTCAAAACAATCTGTCAGAGTTGTTGATGGTAGTGGAACCATATTCTTCTTCTTCTCTTTCTTCCATGTATTGGTTCTGGTGATGATCACTTTGCAATTGTTGGGCTCTCTTCTTGTGGAAACATTCACTGGCTACATGGCCAGTCTTACCACAATAGTGACATGTAATCCGATCCTTGTTATTGTTGTTGATGAATCCTCAACCTCTTCCTTTAGGTCCAGCAGCTCCTTTGGTGTACAAAAGATTGTCCCTAGATGATGAGACATTGTCTTTTGCATTCTTGGTTTTTACTTTGCCTTCTTCATCGAGTACTGAGTGCTCAATATCTTTAAGTGTGAGGCTTGGAACATTACTCAAAGTGGACACAAGATTTTCATATGGATCCTTGTTTACACTTGCAAGCAGTACGGCTATTGCTTCATCTTCCTGAATATTCTTTTTAAGAGATGCAAGTTGAGTTCTTAAACTCTTAAACTTATTAATGTGTATGGTCATAGAAGCACTGTCTTTGATATCCAGTTTATAAAACTGCATGAGAAGCTTTACCTTTGAATTCTTTGCTTGAGTACCAAACATTTTATCAAGTTCCTCCCAGGCGGTTTTAGCATTTCTAATGCCAGATATATGATGTAACACATCATCACTTAATCCCCAAGCAATGATGCCTAGTGCCTTATTATTCATATTCCTCCATTCTTTGGATTTGAATTGGTCTTCTTCAACAAACCCGTCTTCATCATCTTCCTTCTTGTTATCTGTATCATCTTCAAACAAGTCCCATAAGTCTTTCCACATAAGATGGTACATGGTCTTCTCCTTCCATGCATGGAAGCCTTCACCATTAAATTTTGCTATATGTTCCACTTCAATCGTCTTTAGTAGGAGGTCTTACCACAAGAACTCTCGGGCAGTGTCTATCCTTTTACAAGAAGATTGAGATTTACAAGGGATTCGATAATTGTGCAAGCAAATAATTTCATGCGGGAAGGTCTTACCAATTGGCAATCTTGCTCAATGGCAGTGTCTAATCCCGATTACAATTTCAAAAAATTGATATTGAATTTCAGTGAAGGTTTGAATGCAACTAGAGGTGTGTGTGAACGAGGTTCTCAAGAAAGGACTAGTATGAATTTTTTCTTAGAATGGATAAAACAAGGTGTGAACAGGGCTTTAATAAGGGAGATTTCCAAACCTTTAATGATAAGGTTTAATATAGTAAAAATATATATCATTTTCTGCATTCGGTGGTGGTCAGCATCAATTCAGCCTGCCTTAATCAATGGCTTTCACAGGTTCTAGCTTGTCGTCTCCTGCAATGCTGTGGCTGGAGAGACCACTGTTGGTCAGCTCTACAGTCAATTCCTCCTTGCCATCCCTACCAATTCCTTCAGGCGGAGGGCACCCCAAGTCTGCATCCCTGTCGGCAACAGTACAGCACCGAGAGTTGTCTGTTATGCTCAGAACCAGGAAGCTGATAATAGAACTCTCTCTCTCTCTCTCACGGTTTTTCAAAACAGGAGAAGAGCGGCTGCTGGCGTGCAAGGGCAGTAAGCGGGGCCTTCCATGCACTGGATCCCCTCCTCAGATACGGAAGGAAGCTCAGGAAGAAGTAGCCGGTCAAGAGCCGCAGCACCAAGATCAGGAGGAAGAAGAGGCCATTCCCTCACCCTCTCCTATGAAAGACTTGTGGAAGGAAGCCTTTCCTGTTGGCACTCAGTGGTACAATTTTGACCGTGTATATGAAATCAAATGGGACTTTTCTAATCTGGAGCAAGCAGTGCAAGAGGGTGGAAAGCTTTACGGAGAGAAGGTCTTTCTATTCGGATGTACTGAACCCCAAATGGTGCAGGTTGGAGATGTTAGGAAGGTGGTTCAAATCCCAGCAATTGTTGCAGTTGCTTCTCCTCAAGAACCCTCAGATAAACTAGGAGTCAAATCTATTCAAATGGTTGGTGAGACCATTGTCCCAATGAAAGAGATGAAGATGGGCCTACACTATCAAATAGATTTTACTTCTCCTAAACTAAACTGCTATCATTACCATGAAAGCTAGAACAAGAGGTAGTAGAAGTAGAAGAGGGAGAATGGGTGTGGCTAGACATAGCTCACCACAGCTCTGATACCATGTTGAGAAACACGGATCTAGAGCTATGCTAGCTATGGAGGACGCAGATTATAGATATGAAACATGGTAGAGGTGAAAGATTGTAACTCAAGTGAATTAGGTTCCAAGATGGATTACCTTGGACTCATAAACACAATCTTGAGTGACACAAAAAAGAAAGTACCATTACATTGAAATGAGTGTCAAGTGCATGCCTTTATAGCTTTTTGGATAGTACCACTATACCTCACTATGCATATGGGATTTTGGACATCTCTTCTTAGAGCTTCTAGAGCATACATCTTTGTCATATCTCTCATACAAAGCCACTTATGGGCAAGCCTCTTTTGGGCACACATTCAGCCTCTATGGGCATACATCATTTGTCTATTTCTCAACACCCCCCCTCAAATGATGAGTCCCTACACTTGCTGGCTTTTGCACCCCCTTCATGATGACATGGCCCGGAAGACTAGCTCATAGGCAGCCTAGTCAAGTTAAAGCTTGAGACTTTACATCTTGGCAAGGGTTGTACAAATCAAATTCAATAAGAAAGATCCACTATGGGAAAAACATATGAAAGATACAATGAAAGTTCTTCAAAACAATCTGTCAGAGTTGTTGATGGTAGTGGAACCATATTCTTCTTCTTCTCTTTCTTCCATGTATTGCTTCTAGTGATGATCACTTTGCAATTGTTAGGCTCTCTTCTTGTGGAAACATTCCCTAGCTACATGGCCAGTCTTACCACAATAGTAACATGTAATCCGATCCTTGTTATTGTTCTTGATGAATCCTCGACCTCTTCCTTTAGGTCCAGCAGCTCCTTTGGTGTACAAAAGATTCTCCCTAGATGATGAGACATTGTCTTTTGCATTCTTGGTTTTTACTTTGCCTTCTTCATCGAGTAGTGAGTGCTCAATATCTTTAAGTGTGAGGCTTGGAACATTACTCAAAGTGGACACAAGATTTTCATATGGATCCTTGTTTACACTTGCAAGCAGTAGGGCTATTGCTTCATCTTCCTCAATATTCTTTTTAAGAGATGCAAGTTGAGTTTTTAAACTCCTAAACTTATTAATGTGTATGGTCATAGAAGCACTGTCTTTGATATCCAGTTTATAAAACTGCATGAGAAGCTTTACCTTTGAATTCTTTGCTTGAGTACCAAACATTTTATCAAGTTCCTCCCAGGCGGTTTTAGCATTTCTAATGCCAGATATATGATGTAACACATCATCACTTAATCCCCAAGCAATGATGCCTAGTGCCTTATTATTCATCTTCCTCCATTCTTTGGATTTGAATTGGTCTTCTTCAACGAACTCGTCTTCATCATCTTCCTTCTTGTTATCTGCATCATCTTCAAACAAGTCCCATAAGTCTTTCCGCATAAGATGGTACATGGTCTTCTCCTTCCATGCATGGAAGCCTTCACCATTAAATTTTGCTATATGTTCCACTTCAATCGTCTTTAGTAGGAGGTCTTACCACAAGAACTCTCGGGCAGTGTCTATCCTTTTACAAGAAGATTGAGATTTACAAGGGATTCGATAATTGTGCAAGCAAATAATTTCATGTGGGAAGGTCTTACCAATTGGCAATCTTGCTCAATGGCAGTGTCTAATCCCGATTACAATTTCAAAAAATTGATATTGAATTTCAGTGAAGGTTTGAATGCAACCAGAGGTGTGTGTGAACGAGGTTCTCAAGAAAGGACTAGTATGAATTTTTTCTTAGAATGGATAAAACAAGGTGTGAACAGGGCTTTAATAAGGGAGATTTCCAAACCTTTAATGATAAGGTTTAATATAGTAAAAAAATATATCATTTTCTGCATTCGGTGGTCAGCATCAATTCAGCCTGCCTTAATCAATGGCTTTCACAGGTTCCAGCTTGTCATCTCGTGCAATGATGTGGCTGGAGAGACCACTGTTGGTCAGCTCTACAGTCAATTCCTCCTTGCCATCCCTACCAATTCCTTCAGGCGGAGGGCACCCCAAGTCTGCATCCCTGTCGGCAACAGTACAGCACCGAGAGTTGTCTGTTATGCTCAGAACCAGGAAGCTGATAATAGAACTCTCTCTCTCTCACGGTTTTTCAAAACAGGAGAAGAGCGGCTGCTGGCGCGCAAGGGCAGTAAGCGGGGCCTTCCACGCACTGGATCCCCTCCTCAGATACAGAAGGAAGCTCAGAAAGAAGTAGCCGCTCAGAAGCCGCAGCACCAAGCTCAGGAGGAAGAAGAGGCGCCTCCCTCACCCTCTCCTATGAAAGACTTGTGAAAGGAAGCCTTTCCCGTTGGCACTGAGTGGTACAATTTTGACCGTGTATATGAAATCAAGTGGGACTTTTCTAATCTGGAGCAAGCAGTGCAAGAGGGTGGAAAGCTTTACGGAGAGAAGGTCTTTCTATTCGGATGTACTGAACCCCAAATGGTGCAGGTTGGAGATGTTAGGAAGGTGGTTCAAATCCCAGCAATTGTTGCAGTTGCTTCTCCTCAAGAACCCTCAGATAAACTAGGAGTCAAATCTATTCAAATGGTTGGTGAGACCATTATCCCAATGAAAGAGATGAAGATGGGCCTACACTATCAAACAGATTTTACTCCTCCTAAACTAAACAGCTATCATTACCATGAAAGCTAGAACAAGAGGTAGTAGAACTAGAAGAGGGAGAATGGGTGTGGCTAGACATAGCTCACCATAGCTCTGATACCATGTTGAGAAACACGGATCTAGAGCTATGCTAGCTATGGAGGACGCAGATTATAGATATGAAACATGGTAGAGGTGAAAGATTGTAACTCAAGTGAATTAGGTTCCAAGATGGATTAGCTTGGACTCAAACACAATCTTGAGTGACACAAAAAAGAAAGTACCATTACATTGAAATGAGTGTCAAGTACATGCCTTTATAGCTTTTTGGATAGTACCACTATACCTCACTGTGCATATGGGATTTTGGACATCTCTTCTTAGAGCTTCTAGAGCATACATCTTTGTCATATCTCTCATACAAAGCCACTTATGGGCAAGCCTCTTTTGGGCACACATTCAGCCTCTATGGGCATACATCATTTGTCTATTTCTCAACAAATGTTATTGATGTTATGCATGGTTCTATCGAAGAAGAAATGTACAAAGGTAGAAATAAGACAGAGCCTGTAGAGAATGGAATATTCTTTTATGACCATTCTTATATTGTCCCCATGAAGCACAACCAATAGGGATCAATATCCCCCCTTCCTTTTGCCAGATTTTTCAAACTTTGAGTGGCCTTTGCTAAGTCTAGCTACTATTGAGAGCTATAGATGTAAAATATTTTCTAAGATACAAAGAACATTAAAGCCTAATATCTCAAGTAGTCTAAGCAAAGTTACTTTGTTTATACATATTAATATATTTGTTGATTTCCTTTCTAGTGCTGAGATAAGAAGACCAAAGGCCATGCTTTTAGTGAAGAGACTAACATATGATCATATTATACAATTTGTTGATGAGGGATGGGACACTAGGACAGAAGGAAAAATTATGTGTAAGATAGATCAAGACTCTATAGCTTGTAAATATATGGTTGCTACTCAAATTTTCATTCTTAGCATTTATTATAGTAGATGGCATTATATTAATGGTAGTCTAATTGCTTTAGACCAAAATCTTGATAATTTTAGCAAAGATCATATAGTGGATCTTGATGTTTGGTTCAATTAGGATATTATTGCAATCCTAAAGGTTAGATCATCATATATGCTACATCAAGTAAGGATGGATTTACAAAATTTGTTGCCTAAAGGCTCAACTTGCATTTCATAAGGTAATCCTCTTTTTATTTCACCCTCAGCATAGCTAAGGTCATCCAATTACAAGTTGTAACTAAGTTTTTTTCAAACATGTGTGATATGTTATGCCAACATTTGCAAAATTGGAGTATGATATATGGGATTAGACATAAGAAATCAATAGAATAAAGTGTTATTTTGGTCAATAGTTTTGTGTTTGGTGATCCAAAAGGAGGAAGAGACATTGAAGCTTTGCTCAAGTTCCCTTAATGAGCATGCTTCACATCAAAAGGATAAACTTCAAAGCCAAGAGTGAGCGCTTCACAAAAGGTTTAAAAACCAAAAATGGCATTGATGGGATTTTTCTAACAATCTTGCTTTGATCTTGTACATATGTAAAATGATGTGGTTATGATGTTCTATGTGTACCAACTTACACAAATTTAAATTGCTTATTTGGATGTAAGAAAATATGGATTAGTACTTTGTATTTCTAAACTTGTCTTGTTGTTTTAGAATTTGATTCTATGAGTAATCAGGATGATTACAAGGAAATTTTCTCTAGAGGAAATAGAGGAAAAGGATCTGGAGGATACATGAGATGAGAAGCTCTTTAATTTCCTCCAAGCAATTGGAAATTTATCTAGATTCATTTACATCAGAGATATGCTCAATGTTCCCTTTGATTTGAAGATCTCTTGAAGGATCTTGAAGACAAATTGAAGGATTATAGGGGGTGTTATAATAGACATGTGCAGGCCTTAGAGATTAAGGGATTTGTCCATTACAATGATGTAATGGAAGCTATCAATGCTGCTAGAATAACTCTGCAAATAAGATTTAGCCTCATTGATGAGGAATCCAAGCAGTGGGAAGCAAATTTCCCTTTTCATCAGAATCAGCATCAATGTCTTCTTGTCCACAAGGATGTTGGAGTCTCTTGCATATCTTCAGTATATAGACAGTTGTTCTTTAGATACAATACAAGAGAAGAAGATAGATGATATTTTAAGGAAAGGTAAAGAGATTGAAGAGAAGGGAAAAATCTTTCATAAGGATGTTGAGAACCAACTAGTGTAAGGATTTGAAATTGCTTTATTTAAAAGTGAGAACATTACAAAAGTGAAAGAAAATGAGATAGAGTTGAGTGCAAAGATTGAAGAAAGTCCTCTTGATTGTGTCCCAATATTTACCAATTACCTCATCAACAAAAAGGGATATATATTACTAAATGATATTTAATACTTTTTTATCTTAGAGAAAATTACTGCTTAGCAATCCTTGCAGCATGGGGCCAAAATGATAAGAATTTTATAGATTATGAATAGGAATTGCTAGCAAGTCTTGATGTTAAGGGAGAGAAATTCCAAGACAGCTCTGTAGCCTTGCATTCATCTATAAATCAAATCATGAAATATAAAAATGAGGGCTACTTACAGAGAAAAAGTTCTTACTAATTTAGCAGACTTGGTATTGATGGCATGGGGTATGAAGAGAAGTTGAAGTCCCCATCAGAGGCAAAACCAAAAAGGTTAATAAATCTTTATGATAATAGTCTTCTTGAAGAAAATGAAAAATTAGAGTTTGTTATGCATTATGGACAAATACTATTGGTTATTTATCTATTGACATCTTACACTATTGTGGTTTATTGTGCAGATAGAAATTGAAGATCCAGACAACTTTCTTGTAAGAACTAAGGGCTCAAGGCCATTGAAGTTTGGCAAAAGTCACAAGGCCTTGGTCATTATATTGGAAGCTTACATAATCAAACAATTGCAATTTATTACAATAGTTATCAAGCTCTCCAAGCCTACCAATGATCACTTTGAAAGCTATCTCCAAGGTGATTGGATCCAAAGTTTTCAATAGAGGATCAGATAATATAATTTTGGTGGAGAAGGAAGAAGCTATAAGAGTTTTTGGCTTCATGCCTAGATATAGTGGATCTAAGACAAGATACTTTGGAGTTCTTGGCTCTTATTTGCTCTCCCATGTAGGAGATGCCAAGAATTTGAAGCTCCTTCTCCAGGCTATAGGAAAGAAGAGTTCTTGAAATGTAGAGGTCTTATTAAGTGGGATGAAACAAAAGATTCCTTTAGAGGCCTAATGAGTTGCTTAAAACTAGAGACTCTTCTACAAAATAGTGTCAGACTAAAAGATGCCAAGGGTTTCTTGAAACCCATCTTTTTCTATCTCTTTGTCTAGTTTGTAACCATTTTGAAAATCTTTGCTTTGCATAAGAGTTTAAATATCCCTCTTTTCTTCTTTGTATGATAGTTTGTATAGTCCTTGCCAAAGATGATGTATTACATGATGTGGTTGTGTCTTTGAGCTTAAATTTGTATCAAATTTGTTTGTAGAACCATTGGAAGACCTCTAATAAACTATTTTCTTTGTATCTTTCACCTCCATGTCTTGTGTGCCTAAAGTATTTTATTCTTGCTTGATAATGTGATTTTTCCATACCTTGGGTTAACCAAATAGATAGAGATCCATATTACTTGATCAAATATGGAGCATAGTTGTATAAAATACGCTGCATAGTTAACAAATAAAGAAAGTTAATAAAAAACCCTTATATGAGTCAGACAATGAAGAGACATACATACGCAAACTTCTTACCATATAGTGAGTGAAGTGTTGATCACCCCAAGCTTCTGTCATTGCCTTTTTAAAAAGGTTCAATTGGTTTTTGAAGTCTTTGAGATCATTATTATTCCATTCAATTTTATCACCATTAAAAAAAACTTTGTCTACTGTTTACCAAACATTGGCTTTTCTATTCCGAGCTTGTCCATTGTCACCATAATCCTTAACTACATTATGTAGGGACTTTCACTATGATTGTATCTAATAGTTGAGCCACCATTCCTAGAGTTAATCTTACAAGTCCCCCATGAAAGCCTAGGAACCTTCTAGCCTTCACTCCACCAATAGATGACTTTTTGGGTACACAATTTCCATCCTCAGACTTTTGAAGATCTAGTTCAATAACAACATTACCACAATGCAAACCAATTGCAGATAAGACCTTTTCAATATTTGTTATAGTATCTATTCTAGCTAATAATAACACCATATTAGGGAATTTGAAAATTTTCATGCACTTGAACCCCCAATACCTTTATTATTTAATCACATGGTTAAATTTTGTTGTCTTACGTAAAGGTGGAGTCTACCCTAAATACTATATAAGCTACCTTTCCAAATCCCACTTTCAACTATGGATCAAGATTTAGTCACGTTGTCGCAGCGTGTAGGGTTGAAGGTCATCACAGGGGTTTGGCAAGAAAACTGAACAAGATAGATGGAGATGTATCTTCAAGAGATATTACATTGAATGTTTGAAGGCTCAAGAGGTACTTCATGGTCAATCACAGGGGTTTGAGAGAAAAGAATATATGGGGATTCAAAAGCTTAGACTCCAGAGATGATAGAGATAAGAGAAGGGTTGAAGGTTTCAAGCCAAGTTCTTGAAGATTTAATAGAGCTTCCAAATGCATGTTCTTAGCAAAGATCACAAGAGTATTATCTCATAAGTTATAACTCAAATCAAGCTTGTTTTCTTGATTGTAAGAGCAATTAAAAAAAAACAAGTACAATATGCTATCATGTATCATAAACAACTCTGCATCCCATCATTCATACATGATGCCATAGCATGAATCAACTTTGCATTATTACATTCAATGTAGACTGTTAGGGACAAAAACTTATGAGTCAAATACAAGGCTTGTAGGGCAAAGAGACTTGCTTCAAGAGAGCTTCAAATTGAGTTCCTGATAAGGATAAGTTACCACAACTAAGAAATAAGAGAAAAAGCTCATGTTAATTCAACTCAAAGCATCTATGAATGATCTACAAACATTGCCCTACCCATAGGGACACATAATACTTGCATATTTTGACAAGATTTCTTGTGTAGAGTAAGAAATGAATTAAAAGAACAATGTTATAGCTAATTCTCTGGATATGGATGAAGATATCAGCCCAAATATCTTTCGAAATTCACCTCTGATGATAGCATAAACTTCCCCTAACACGGTGTCAGTGCGAGAGTCTGCCACGGGGGTAAGAGACAGTAGGGTGAAGGTAGGTTCAGGGAGAGGAGTAGACGGAAGAGAAGAGGTTCGAAGAAATTAAAGATATAGAAGAATAATCCCAAAAAGAATTAGAAAATGTAGAAGAATACTAACAGAGATGAAGCATGTTAGTTTATTTTAGCATTATGAGAAGATAAAACTCTAATAGATAAAAACGTGTATAAAATAATACCTTCCCCTATGCTGCTCAGATCGCCAATCTAATGCTTCCATTGGCTCCGAAAGGGGGGGTAAAATACCAGCACACCTAGCTAGAAATCTGCGAGATCACTCCTCCTTCATCTCCCCCTTCAGAGTCATGTTCACTACCCGAAAACAGCAATCGCACGTCGCGCGATTTCGTCAATCTCTCTTTTTACATAAAATCCTCTCAAATTGGCTGAAAGTTACATGCTTTCTTTTACATGTCATCCTAATCTAGAAGTTGTCTACAGTTTTATGGATTTTTACAAGACATAATATCTAAAATTAGCTAAAATCTAATATTTTTGAACCATGGATACTAACATTGATGTCTAAAATGGCATTGGCTCCCTAAATCAATAAGAAAGCCACATTCTAGATTTTTTTTACACGGTGTGCGCGTAGCGGCACGACAACATGGTCAAATATTTATCACTTATTTGAAATTGGAACTTGGGGATTCTCCAAATTCTCTAATAAGGTATTTAATGGCTTCAGCTTCCATGCAAACCCTATATAAAGATGAATAAGCTTTTCAGTTATCTTACAAAGCGCATGAAGTGTACAGATATAGGCATTCACTAAAGGAATATCTAGGACTAGCTTATAATGTAGATCCTTGTTGTGCCTAGAGGGAGCTCTATTCCAATTACTTGAGTTCAACTTTGTGGCTAGGGACATACAAATATAGGAAAGGGAATCTGGAGTTAGCTCCCTTTGACACATTGTACATACATTTGAGTATCTTTAAGTCACCACCTAGGTACCACTCAATCTTATAGTTCCCAATTCCTTCAACAAATAGCTCTTCTCCTACATGTTGTCTCTTAATAACATCATGTATTAGTGTTTGTAAAAAAAATCCAATACAATATACCAAAATCCTATGTATTTACTTTGAATACTCTTAGCTATCAAATATTGTGTTTAGATTGAATACTAAATGACATTGAGCGATTGCAATGACCTGATGAAAGTGCTCTATTCAAGGTAATAGAGACTCTCTCAAATTTTGTGCATTTCAGAATATCACTTTCATCAAGTTTAACCACAAATCTAGCCACAAATCATGGCGGAGAACTGATGCCAGGAGGCATATTTCACGATGGATTCCGTGCCACGGTGGATTCCGTGAGGTTTTATGGTGGATTCCGTAAACTTTGTTGACCGGGGCTCATACACAAAGTGGATTCTTTGTGCGAGAAGTTGATGGGGACGCCTATCCTTTTTGGGCGTTTCATTAATTTAGTGTGTACATGGGTGATTCCATAGCGGATGATTCCGCAAAATACATATTAAATTAATAAACGTTTATGAGTTTAGAGTGCTCACTCGTAATAAATTAAGGTTAGGATTGATTTATAACCAATTGATTTATTTATGTAGCTGAAGACTGCTAGGTATTCACTTTTGTCGGTTTAATTGTATTATTTTACTAACGATTGTGAATGCTTCAGTTGATGTGTAGAGATAGCAGCAGTGGTGGAGGAAAGCATTGGAGGATAGCGAGTATTCGAGTTATCACTTATATTTTAATGGGCGCATACCTTAGGCATGGCGCCTATATTTTATCGCGCTTATTTATTGAGGCGTTGGATATTCATTTATTATTTTGTATGCGCATGGGCGCACGATTATGATATTTGTATTTGGACATTGTATTGGGTACGCTTGACTCTTTGGGTGCCCGCCCATTAGCTTTATTTCTATTTTGTGCTAAAGCAAACTCAAAAGCCAAAAGCGTGCTATTTTGTAATTTGGGCTATTATTTGAGCTTGAAGATGATTAAAATGCATGCTTTGTGGAGTGCTCACACAAGGCATGGGGGGAGATTGCACTCAATTGGTCTCTTGTTCATGTCGTGCATGCTTTTTACCTTGATTTTTGTGCAAAAAGTAGAGTTCTTTTGTTCTTGGGGACCTTTTGGTATTCACTACGCAAGCATATGGCATCCGATCTGCGCACCAGTGGTATCAGAGCGAAGCTGAGATCGAGAGCTTCCAATCTCTACCCATCTTGTGCGAAGGCGGAGCTCCTGGAATGATCGAGCTCTACGGTCAATCTCATCGCGAACGGTCGATACAGGTGGATTCCTGGCGGTCAAGAACCTCTGTTTCCAGCCTCTGATCGCAAAGGACCGGCCTGCAACGGTGGAGGACCACTCCTACATCCTCTTCTACAAGTCGTGGATAAACATAGATAAGTCTCTAAATTTCATAAGCTTAAAAGCTTAAGTAAGCTTAATAAGCTTAATAATCTTAGTTTAAGCTTAAAAGCTTAAAAAAAAATCAGTCAACGGTAGGGTGGCAGCATCCGAAAATTTCGCGTGGAAAAACGCCCCCCCCCCCCCCCCCCCCCCCCGATTCGACGTTTTTGTGATTACTAAGCTTAAAGCTTAGTCACATAAGTCCTAAATCACATAAAGCTTTACAAACTCTGCAAGTACAGCAAGTTTCATAAGTTCTGCAACTTCCGAAGTCAATCAAGTAATCTGAAGTCAAAACTGACTTGTATTCAAAACTCCTAGAAGAACTGTTCCTGCGCAGAAGTACCGAATTGCAAAGTTGTTCTCTGGAAGGTACTGTTCGTATACGCAGACTTGCTGAACCAGTTTCAGCATACGCAGAAGGTCAAAACGCAGATTTTTCAAATTACAAATCCTGCAATAGCCAAAGACGAAGATTGTGAAAGCCACACATAAAAATATATAAGCCTTGTATACCCGAACTTGAGCTACGCTCATCCCGCTAATTGGATTTTGAGAGTGTGAGGTCTTTTGAAGTTTTGCAGGATGACGGAACCACATATGGATGATTTAATGGCTGAAGGCGATCTTCCTGAACCTACGATGGAGCAAAAGCTGGATTTAATTATGATGCAGTTGGACGAAGAACGAAGAGCCCGACAAGCATTGCAAGTTCAATTGGCCAATTTACAAAGATCGACTACCGACAAAGAGGAACCACAATCTGAAGATCTTATACAATGTACCATCGATGCGACTCTCGAAGCTCAATCCATCCGCAAAGAAACAAAGATAAGTAAAAGAAATTTCAAATTCCGTACTTTCAATGGCACTCGAGATGGAAAAACTGTTCTTGCATTCATCAGCCACTCTGATGATTACTTTCATGAGGAAACACACTGAAAAAGATAAAATCAAGTGTGTCACTAATCATTTAGTGGATAGAGCATCTCTTTGGTGGACCGTGGTTCGTAAGAGCATAGATTGTCCCACTACCTGGGAGAATTTCAAGATGAAGTTTATGCAGAATTTCCTTCCTCCACAATTCCATGAAAAAGCCATAAAGCAATGGGACCTTCTTCAGCAAAGAGATCGTGATCTTATTCCTCAGTACACCGAACACTTTTGGAATGCATTACTCCAGTTACGCATGCTTGAAGACGTACCTGAAGCGACTCACAAGCGCAAGTATATGTCTGGATTACTTGGACATTACTACACTGAAGTCAATATGTTCAAGCCTGCAACTCTTGAAGACGCAATTTCTTTAGCTCATGACACTGAAGACAAACTTCAAGGAAGAGACAAGCGTCCACAACAATTTCAAGCCAATGGTAATTATGGATCCAAGCAATTCAATTCAAATTTTAGAAGATTCAATCAAGGTCGATTTCCTTCATCATCTTTCTGTAAGTCTTGGGCAAAACCACCTGCTTTACCATCCAATACCAATCAACACCCCAAGCCAATTTCACAGCCAAATCCTAATATTCCTAGACTTCCTGCCATTGCAAACAATGTATCTAAAGCCAAACCTATAGTGTGTTACAAATGCCACCAACCTGGACATCTAGCAGCCAATTGCCAATCAAAGAAGCCACCTGTCCATATCAACTATCTTGGAGCAATGGAAGATGAAGAACATGAAGAAATGCTTGACTTTACAGAAGATGAAGACGACATTGCTACTCCTTCGGATACTTTACCAGGTATGCCAACTCCACATTCTTTATTGACAATGAAATGTTTAGTGCATGGAAAAGAAAATATTATTTTGCATGATGATGGTAGTACTCATGATTTTATTTCTGCAAAGCTAGTGAAAGAATTGAAATTACAAACTGTTCCTATGCATTATCGCATTAAAGCAGCATTCTTAGGCACAAGGTATAATGGAACACAAGAGGTGCATGACTTAGAAATTCAAATTGGTGAATACACTGAAAGAAGGAATTTTCTAGTTGTACCATTACAGTCCAGTGATATTATTTTAGGTATGCCTTGGCGTCATCAGCATAACCCTGATATAGATTATTCCACGCATTCAGTTAATATTTACTTTCAAGGAAAACATATTACATTGTATGGTATGCATGCATCTAATGCTTTTCCACTGCTTTCTCATACTCAAGCTAAACGTGCATTACGCAAAAGTAGTAAATCTTATCTAATTTGGGTGAATGAATTGCAAGTTAAAGAAAAACATATGCACCCTAGGCATAAAGAATTTCTTGCATAATTTAAAGACTGTTTTGCAGAAGATCTACCACATGGTTTACCTCCCTCACGTCCTGAAAACCATAAAATAGATTTGATTCCTGATACACAACCACCTTGTAAAGCACCATATAGGCATAACCAGATAGAGCAAAAAGAAATTCAAAATCAAGTTGAGGAATTACTAAATAGAGGATTGATTAGACCTAGTAGTTCTCCATTTGGTACACCTGTTTTGTTGGTAAAGAAGAGGAATAATATTTACCGTATGTGCATTGACTATCGTGCTTTAAATAAGATTACTATTAAGAATAGATATCCAATTCCTAGAGTCGATGACCTTATGGATAAACTGCAAGGTTCTGCCATATTTAGTAAAATAGATCTTAAATCTGGTTATCATCAGGTGAGATTAGATAAGTCTGACATATTCAAGACTGCATTTAGAACACAATTTGGTCATTATGAATTTTTAGTGATGCCTTTTGGATTGACTAATGCACCTGCTACATTTAGTAGAATGATGAACCGTATATTTTTGAAATATCAGCATTGTGTTATTGTATTCTTTGATGATATCTTGGTGTTTAGTCAAAATGAGAAAGAACATTATGAACATCTGTCCTTGGTTTTCAAGTTGTTGAAAGATAATTAATTGTATGCTAATCACGAAAAAAATGAGTTCTTTAAAACAGAATTTGAATATTTAGGTCATATCGTATCATCAGATGGTATTAAGGTTGACCCTAAGAAGATAGACGCAATATTGAACTGGCCTATACCTAAAAATGTGCATGAGTTACGATCTTTTCTAGGTCTTGCTAGTTTTTACAGGAAATTTGTGCAAAATTTTTCATTACTTGCTTTGCCTTTGACTAAACTTTTAAAGAAATGTATTGTTTATCATTGGTCTGATAATCAACAGAAATCCTTTGATGTATTGAAACATGCATTAATCCATGCTCCTGTATTACAACTGCCTGATTTTAATAGACCATTCTTTTTAGTAGTTACTGATGCTAGCGGATCTGGAATAGGAGCTGTACTTATACAAGATAATCATCCCATAGCCTATTCTAGTTGTAAACTGAAACCCTCCGAACTTAAATATTCCACATATGATAAAGAATTATTAGCTGTGGTACAAGCTTTAAGACAATGGAAACACTACTTAATGGGTTCTGAGTTTATGATTAAGATTGATCAACAAAGTATTAGACATTTACTTAGCCAACCTCAAATATCTGACCGACATATCAAATGGGCAGCCTTTATTCAGAGTTTTCATCCGATTATCCAATATCAACCAGGTAAAGAAAATGTAGTGGCCGATGCATTAAGTAGAAGACCTACCATTCATAATATTTCTGTTATATCATTTGATTCTCTAACTCCTATGAAAGATACTTATCATCAGGACATTACTTTTCATGCTGATTGGAATAAATTAGTTGGAAATAACTGCATTCCTATTGATTCACTGTCTTGTAATGATGGATTCATGTTTTATGAAAAGAGATTATGTGTTACAGTTCCATTCAGATCTTTTGTTTTGAATGAGATTCATTGTCCTCCATACCAAGGTCATAGAGGTATCATATCTACTTTGCGTACATTAACTGAAGATTTTTATTGGCCACATATGGACACTGATGTATCTAACTTTGTTTCTGAATGTTTGATTTGTCAAAGAGTTAAGAGACATCATGGTAAACAGTATGGATTACTTATGCCTTTATCTATTCCATCAAGACCATGGGAACAAATTTCTATGGATTTTATTACTGGTTTACCTAATACTAAAGCTAACCATGACATGATTTGGACTATAGTAGACAGGTTTAGTAAACAAGCATATTTCATTCCATGTAAGAAAACTTTAACAGCATCTCAGGCAAAACACAATTGTTTTTGAAAATTATTTTCACTAATCATGGATTACCAAAAGTTATTATTTCTGATCGTGATTTTAGATTTTGTAACAACTTTTGGATTACTTTGTTTGCTAACCTAGGAACAAAAATTAATTTTTCATCTATATTTCATCCTGAAACTAATGGACAAACAGAAGCCACTAACAGTACTATTCTAGATCTTTTACGTGCTTACACTATTTCTAAACTACAGACATGGGACACACATTTGCATTTACTACAGTTTGCATATAACAATACACCACACACATCTACAAAGAAAGCACCGTTTGAAGTGATTTATGGTTATAGATTGTCTACACCTGTTGCATCTTTATCAAATAGAATTCAGAGTGCTGATGATATTGCTACTATGCACCCTACTATTTTTGATGAGGTTAAAGACATGATTGCCAAAGCCCAGTAATCATACACCAAACAAGCCAATAAGAAAAGACAAGCAATGAATTTCAAAGTTGATGACTATGTTTGGTTGAGAATAGAAAAACGTAGATTACAAAGTGTAGATAAACACCCAGTTGTGAAATTAGCACCTAGATTCTATGGACCATTTAAGATCATTCACAAAATCAATGACAATGCATTCAAGTTAGAATTACCACCTCACTGGAAAATTCACAACACATTTCACATTAGTTTATTACGACCCTTTAGAGGCCAATTACCTGTACACCCTGTTTATGAAAACCCACCTTTGTTAGATGAAGAGATTGAAATACTTGAACCTGAAGCTATCATAAATACTGGCTTTATGACCACTAGAACTAGCCGAAGATATTCTAGATATCTAGTCAAATTTAAGAACCATCCTGTAGAGGAAGCCCAATGGATGCACGCTAGAGACTTAAATGCTTTTCCCACTCTGTTAGCTCCACATTGAGCTAATAGCAATTGAGGTCAATTGCTATCCCACCCCGGGGGTATGATGCCAGGAGGCATATTTCACGGTGGATTCCGTGCCACGATGGATTCCGTGAGATTTTACGGTGGATTCCGTAAACTTTGTTGACCGGGGCTCATACACAAAGTGGATTCTTTATGCGAGAAGTTGATGGGGACGCCTATCCTTTTCCGGCGTTTCATTAATTTAGTGTGTACATGGGTGATTCCATAGCGGGTGATTCCGCAAAATACATATTAAATTAATAAACGTTTATGAGTTTAGAGTGCTCACTCGTAATAAATTAAGGTTAGGATTGATTTCTAACCAGTTGATTTATTTATGTAGCTGAAGACTGCTAGGTATTCACTTTTGTCGGTTTAATTGTATTATTTTACTAACGATTGTGAATGCTTCAGTTGATGTGTAGAGATAGCAGCAGTGGCGGAGGAAAGCATTGGAGGATAGCGAGTATTCGAGTTATCACTTATATTTTAATGGGCGCATACCTTAGGCATGGCGCCTATATTTTATCGCGCCTATTTATTGAGGCGTTGGATATTCATTTATTATTTTGTATGCGCATGGGCACACGATTATGATATTTGTATTTGGACATTGTATTGGGTACGCCTGACTCTTTGGGCGCCCGCCCATTAGCTTTATTTCTATTTTGTGCTAAAGCAAACTCAAAAGCCAAAAGCGTGCTATTTTGTAATTTGGGCTATTATTTGAGCTTGAAGATTATTAATACATAAAATACATGCTTTGTGGAGCGCTCACACAAGGCATGGGGGGAGATTGCACCCAATCGGTCTCTTGTTCATGTCGTGCATGCTTTTTACCTTGATTTTTGTGCAAAAAGTAGAGTTCTTTTGTTCTTGGGGACCTTCTGGTATTCACTACGCAAGCATACGGCATCCGATCTGCGCACCAAGAAGCTCTCCATATTTCCCTCTCTTCTTCTTTTTCTTCTTCTTCTCTTGCACATGACAATGGAGCTTGGAGCTTAGAGCTTGAGGATCGAGCTTGCTTGATCTTGCACCTTGGATTGTGGAGCTACTAGAGAGCTCATGAGAGGAGGCAACTCGATCAGGCATGAAGGTAAGCTCACTATCATTCGTAGGTGGAAGAGTGCATATGGCTATGTGAGAGGTAGCCATTGCACTTGGCTTGAAACACTTGAAACAATAAGTGGTCCATGGGTCTTGGTAGTCGAGTGAGAGATCCCATAGAGATAAAAGACCCCACTATGTTTAGGAGGATAGTAGGGAGTCTGATTTACATGACTATCACAAGGCCAGATTTGAGTTATGTTGTTGGCCTTGTCATTCAATTTATGTAGATACATAGAAAGCCTCATTTGGATGCAGTTAAGCACATATTGTGGTATGTGAACTCCACTTTGCATTATGGACTTCTTTACGAGGTAGCTAAGAATATACATGTGTTTGGATATACAGACATAGATTGGGTTGGTAACCTGACAGAAGATCTACCAATGAATTCATAATTTCCCTTGGTAGTATAGCAGTTACATGGAGTAGCTAAAAGTAACTTACATTTACTTTATCAAGTACAAAGGCTAAGTACAGAGGTATTGCTATGGTAGTGTGTGAGATGGTATGGCTACAAAAGCTATTAGGTGATTTGGATGTGCATAGAGATGGTCCATTTGTCATTCATTGTGACAACATGAGTAGCATACAATTAGCTAGGAACCCATGTTCCATTCTAGGACAAAACACATTGAGGTGTATTACCACTTTGTGAGAGAGAATGTACTTGCAGGAGAGATTAAGTTTGCATATCTCAGCACACAGGATCAGATAGCTGACATTTTCACAAAGGCATTGGATGTAGAGAAGCTTCAAATTTTTTAAAACCTACTTGGAGTTGCAGCAATACAGTTGAGCTTGAGGGGGAGTGTTGAGATAGCAAGCTCAACATATGCGAACTTTGATGATAGACCACCTAGTTAGATGGGTCCGCACATCTACACTTAGCACATCAGTGTTCATTATGATCATCACATGGCCAATGACTTCCCACTTATTATATTTAGTTTCCTGCACCTACTTACAAACAACTAGCATAGTTATAGTGATAATCGATATAGTTAGTTATGCACTATTTAACTTAATAGGCCACTTTCTTTTATGTTGTGCCTTATCTATACTTTTTGTACATTATATTGTGTGAAAAAGAAGAAGAAGAAACCAACAATAAAACATTTTGACCTCCATCTCTCTTCTTGAGTTCTTGAGTGACCTTCCTCTTGTGTGTATGGTATGTGTTTGGCGCCGCAACTCAAGCAAGTCCCCCCACCACGTGCTTCGAGATTTCTTCTCTACCAATTGGTATAGTACCATGGCCATCCATAGGTGTCTTAGTATAGAATAATGATAGATCCTAATATCAAGGATATCAATTTTTATTCTAATACAAGGACCTTAACATAGAAATATAGTAATGTATCCTATTATGATATCAATATTTTCACTGTGATAGAGTTTCAAATGATCTGGTGTAAATTGAATATTTATCATATGGGCATATCACAAGAGCCTTTGAATCCTTCATCCATCAAGGTTAAGGAACAAAGTATTCCAACATTGAGTGATATTTTGCTTGTATCTCAAAATAACCAAAATGTTATTATATAATGAATTGTATTATGATTTATATATCCATAGTATAATTATTTGTAAATATTTTAGTATCCATGAATTCCATGAGAATAATTCTCTCATTGCTTGTATCTTGGTGTTACATTACTTTATTTTGGGTTGGTTTTGTGGAGTAATTTTTCTATATATTCACTAATATAATTCCTTTTAAAGATTAGTTTTCACTAATATAATTCCTTTAGATTAGCTTTCTCCACTCCATTGCATCTCAAATGGCTGAATAATATAAATGAGCTTTTTACAATGGTTTTTCCATCCCTTGAGTTGACCAAATTGATTTACTATTAAATTCTTTTGAAAGTCTAGGGGGATGGTTGTATCTATTGTATTGTCAAAGAATTCAATAAATTCTAAATTAGTAAATCACTTTGAGACCCAAGGTTAGACTAGCTAAGTATATTACACTCTTTATTTGATACAACTAAAATCGGTTTTTGTACAAGCAAAACTCCAATAAATAAGATACTTGTCTCAAAGGATTTGTTACTTTGATACACTCGAGAACATTTTGATATATGCACCTAATGTTTTTTATTTAATGAATTTAATTATTTTTAAAAATAAATCATCAATATCAATAAAGCAAAGGAAAATCATTTGAGGTATAGAAATAATGAGTATCAAGAGATGTTTAGAATATCTTACTTGATTGCGTATATCCTCTTCTTTATACTGCCTTATTGCAACTTCATATTCTATATATCTCAAAGCTTTTATTACATTGTAAAACCCTAATATTCTTTAGAAGCAAAAGACAAAAGATGAGGTGTATTTTCTTACTTAAGGATTCATACTCATGATCAAGATCATTGTGAATATAATATGCATCTCAAAGATATAAAACCCTAATATTTCTTTAGAAGAAAAAGACAAAAGATGACGTGTATTTTCTTACTTAAGGATTCAAACACATGATCAAGATCATTGTGAATATAATGTGCATCTCATCTATGCCTCTCTAATATAGATCCTACTATCTCCTTAAACATCTGTATATATCAAGCTTGATGTGGAGTGATACACATCTCTCTTGTACCTCTTTGATGATGATTAGGGCCCATCCATCTCCCTCTATGATGTTGATTCATCTTGAGCCATTCTCACAAGCCTATTTATATTATCTAAACTTGCTTCTAAGAAATTATAATCCCTCAAATGAGAATGTGTCAAAATGTAACATGTCAAAACATAGCTCAAGACTTGGTACAATATTTTGGCTCAAGTTTTGATGAAAAGGGAGTGCTCCATAATTTCAAATTGATCTAGATATGAGCCATCAAATTTTGACATAAAGAGTCTATTTTGCATGTACTAAACCTTTAGACTCTTAATTAAGGGTCATTGACAACTTAAAAGCTTCGTGCTAATTTATGAATTTTGAAGAAAAGAGAAATTTATAATTAGATTAATTATTGCATGAGACACCTTGTTGTCTAACAAAAGAATATGATTGGAGACTAGACCACTTGATCTACATTAATAGGATCTCATTCATTCTTGCATGAAACACCTTGTTGTCTAACAAATGACTACACATCAATCCTAACTTATGTAATATTCATGCAAATATTAGCTTAGTGTTACGGTCTATCCAAACATGCACCTTCAACCTAATGGATAGTCATATAAAGTGCATACTTAGTACCAACTATTAGCATCAAAATTGTAAATTTACACTACATCATTCTCACAATGATCGACTACCATGGTAGTAGCTTATACTAGGCATATTCCTATGATTAGAAGGACCACACTATTGTTGAAACCATTGTAAGATATGCTTGTAATCTTAGCTTAAAAAAACAATCCAAAGATTCTAAACATCAAGTTTGAGGATCTTGAGACCACTTACTTGTTCCACCATAGGGACTTGGTGCCTTTCTTTGGTACTTTCATCTAGACCTTCACTAATTGTCCAAATCCTACTTTCTTGGTCACATGATATTACTTGAGGCCATTTTACTGTGATAAAATCCCACATTTTATGCAGATAAAGTGCTACTTATTCTTTTATGTTAGCATCAAATTGATCAAAGCACCATGGCTTGACTCCTTTCTATATGATCTCTTATAAGCATATTGCTTGTAGTTATTGGAGGAGATGACCAAGAGACAATTCAGCTATTCATCCTTTCTTTCCTCAATGACATTCAAATACAATGAGTAGATAAAGTGTACATAATGAGGCTTTCCTCTTTTAAACCATACACACACTCTCAAAAGCATGAAAAATCACCCCAAAAAATATTAGAGGAAAATAAAAATAAAAAATAAAATGAATAAAAAGGGTAAAGAAATAAAAGAGAGAAAATGCTAAATGCATACATTGTCATAGCACCTAGGGGTCCTCAAGTTAGAGGTGTTGATATGTCAACTTCATCTCTAACCCCCTAGCCCATCCCCCACATCACAATTTGGGCACTTCAAGGGAAAGACCCATCATGCTAGCATGCTAAGTTTTACCCCTTTCATTGATTGAATCCTAAAGTGTTTGGTACTTTCCTGACATGTTGTCTTAGACTAGAGCTTCTTATCACCTCTCTCTCTCTCTCTCTCTCTCTCTCTCTCTCTCTCTCTCTCTCTCTCTCTCTCTCTCTCTCTCTCTCTCTCTCTCTCTCTCTCTCTCTCTATCATATAGTAGCTCTCTCTCTCTCTCTCTCTCTCTCTCTCTCTCTCTCCATATATATATATATATATATATGGAGGGTGAAAGCATGTAGATGAGAAGATGGAGAAGAAGAGGCCCAAAACATTACATACACAAGAATGAGAGATTCTATTAATTTTACACGATGTATACATAAGGTTTGGGTCTCATGGGCGGATAGCCTCAAACCACTTACTCTTGTAACCAGACCTTTTATCTTTGACATCATGCTTTGGCTTGCAATTTACCCATGATGGATTTTCAGAGATGATCTCTACAATAGTTGCAGGTCTCTAATTTGAACTTTGGGAGATATTATAATGTGCACAAGAATGAAACGAACTCTCATTTTTTACATAAAATCATAGAAGATCATATTTGTAGTGGTGGTGATTGAGAATAGACTAATCATGCCACTTATTTAACTTGTAGTGCCTGAGATAAGTAGAATGAAATTGTGAACATTTGCATCTTTCTTTTTAAGTTACTATTTAGCTATTCCTTTTTGGCTTCTTAATGTCTAGCTTTGACCAACTTCTTCCTCACCTTTATCTTTAATATGTAGTCATACTAGTATTAGATTAACATTACTCCCCTTGCTAACTAATTGTTGATCCCATGGCACTCTCCATCAAAGTAGTAGAATGGAGTGGGGATCAAGATCATGGAGGTATACAAGTCCCAATTTATGGGAAGTGAATGGTAAATGATAGTGTGGTGGCTCTAGATGAGGACTTGGTAAGGCTTCTATTTTCAATGGCAAGGTCTTCTAAGATATACCTACAATGACAAGAGTGTTTTCCTTGAGAGGCATGTCTACCTAATTGTTTGGGGGATGGTGTTAGAGCAACCTACAACTAAGAGTTGGGTCTAATGCTAGGAGAGTCAAAGCTTCTTGGATATGTCCCACACATAAGGACTTAGTTGGTGTAAGAGGTGGATGGATGCAATGGAATTCAAGGTGGTAGGTTTGTCAAGCAAGCCCCAAATGCCATGCCCTTGATGTATCCTAAAGTGTGATGTAAGGGAAAGGAGTATGGGGTTAGAGATCGAGCTTGCCAATCAAGCCACCAAGTGCCTTGAACTTGGGAACCCCCAATGGTATGAGTGCATCTATTCTAGGGATGGAGCCTTTGCTATTCCTATTGTATTTTCTCTTTTCTTTTCTTTTCTCATTTTTTCTTTTTTTTAAAACTAATTCTCAAGGAGGGGATACAATTTTTGAGAAAAGAAACTCTCACTTAGGATGCACTCCTTAAGCAACTCCCTTAGAGGTATGGAAGATCAAGAGAATAAGAGACTGGAACATTGTGCAAATTGGTTGTCCACCAAGTCTTCCAACAAATCCAAGCTATAAGAGGGAAAGAAAAAATGCACAAAGATGGATCATGCCATTGCAACACCATCCATTCTGATATTTATATCAATTAATCCATGGGAACATATATTCATATATGGTTTGCTTTTGTTTAAGGAGCCTAATGAGGAGCTACAAGTAGTCATACATTGTGATGAAGTAGCGTCAATAAGGCTTTGTTGAACTTCCTAATAAAAGCATTGAGGAATTTATTCAGGTTTCCAAGTTGGAATGCATAGATGCTCTTTGGACCCTAAGCATTGATGTTCAAGAACTTGGAAAATTCATACCTTCTTTTCTCTTTAGGGTTGTATTTTTAGCAATGCCATCTTAGATAGGGGTAGAAATTCACACCATCCCTTTGTTATAGAGGTGTAGCAAAGTCCAAACTAGGCTTGCTCATCTACCTCTAGGACAAAGTAATGTCACTCCAATTGCACCTCCAAAGCATCTCTAGGCTTCACACTTTGAGAATGGCCTTTTGGTCCATGTGATTTTTGCATGCTCCAACAACTTGGATCTTAGGTTGGTTTAGATGGTGCTACCAAGGTGGTTGAAAAAGTCTTTGGACACATCTTACTATTAGGGCAAGATTTAAAGTCTAACCCTCTCCACTAGGTGTCATTCTTACACCATAGGGGGAGGGGATGAAAAGATTGGAAAAGCTCTTTGGAGGCACTTATGCATACAAACTAACTCTAATCTAAGAGATAGTGATAGGATTCCAAGAGACAAGCTACTAACTATGTATGGATGGGTTGTGCTGCAATACAAAATTTGTTCAACTAGAGAGAGTGAGGTGGGTTGTATAAGCTACGTAGATTAATGAACTACATGAGATAGGGCTGAAATGGGTATTTTCACCCTCCTGCTAATATCTTCACTTACTAGTCATTCCATGTGATCAAATAGCTATGAAATAAGAGTTTCTTGAAGGAAATAGTCCTCTTCAAAATATGGACTTAAGGGCCTAGGTCTATTAGGAGATTGGTTTACAAATCGACTCCTCATTTGTACAAACTATGCCTCAATGCTCATTAGGATCCCAAAGATCCTTTCTCATTGAATTTCGTTTTCTTGAGAGCCCGATTAGCATCTTGTCTTATGTCCTTCAAATCTAGGGTCAATCTTTTATCAATTGATTTACAGATTATAGGCAAGTCTTAGGTCAAGAATGCTGAATTTTCTCCTTTTAATGTGATTAGGACTTGAGAGGACAAGCCTTCCAATATGTACAAGGGGTTCTCAAGTGCAATGGGACGATGATCTAGGATGGTAGTTTGAGTTTTCACCTAATGGAAGCTAGCACCGAGGTATCACCCCAATGGAAGTTCTTGAATTATCTTTGAATACTAGATTTGGCAATAAGAGTGCAAACTAGGTTATGACTTTCAACATGTGTGCAAGGGTTAGAAGGACTAAGATGATGTCATTAAGCTAAGTTGTAGTCCCTAGGAATTGACTCTAGATGTGTTTGATATGTCATGGTAGAAATACCTCGATTGTAGTACATGTACCTTTTTCACAAGATAACAATGAAATTTTTCAATTTTACCCATGTAGTCTTGGTAACTAATATTGCTAGAATCAACTTGACTACCCACATGACCCAATTCTAAGTTTAGTGTTAAAATTTACGTAGGATGGGAAGTGTGAATTTTTCGCCTCGAGAGAAAGGATTGTTGTAGGATGCCCTCCATGTATTCTTGGAGAAATACCTTGAGGGGAGATTTTAGGTTGTCGGGAACCTCTACTGATTTTGGATGTGAAACCTATGTGTCCCCCTAATCGCTATGAAGCCCTTGGATTCCTTTGCAACCTTTCATATGTTTGTGGTGATTTTGGGATTTATGACTACTACACGGGCTACTCTTGATGTATTCCTTGACTACAAAGTCTATGGCAAGTCTTCAATCGTTTGCCCTATGTACTAGTGCCCACAGATCTAGCTAGATCTTTAATGCAAGCAAAAGCCTCAAGCAAGCAAGTTTTTCAAATATTTTTCCTTTCCTCAACAAGGTTTGTTCACGTATGCAATAGTTAATGCTATAAACCAACACATTCGCCATGATTAGTTGTTTAATTTGTTTGTAATTAGGATCATGACTAATCAACATCAATCAATTGATATAACCAAGTCATCGATCAAAAAGCATTTCATGTGCTTTTTCCATAAAATTGCTTGCTTCACATGGAAGGCATATTCTCAAGAATCCACATCATTTTATGCAATAGAAGTGATAACAAAGTAGGCTGCCAACTTATCTATGCCATGTTAATAGACAATAGGTTAGAAGATCTTACCAAAGATAAAGGTTGTGCACTAGTCAATGACACAAAATGCTTTTGAAGTCACAAAATTTTGAACTCTACAGAGAAACACATTATACGGCACCTTTCCACATGAAATGCTTTTGAAGTCACAAAATTTTGAACTCTAAAGAGAAACACATTATACGGCACCTTTCCACATGAACTAGGTGTTAACAACAAATAGTTCGTGAGTAAACATTCATTGCATTTCATGCGTATAAATTGGTTCAAAATTAATTCAATTTCCGTCGGTCATGATTTATAGTTGTTAACAAAGCCCATACATTGTCAAAGTCTTGGCAATGACTACAAAACAATGGCCCCTACACTAGGGGATGACTTGTTTTCAATTGAAAGATACCAAACTCAATGTCATTCCAACAAAAAATGTTTCACTTTATAGTAAGGTGGAAACACAAGGTAGGACCAATTTCCATATGCCTTACATAAAGCCATGTCTTCTAGTGATTAGGGTCGACATTTGAAAGCATCCCAATAGAACTTGATTGGTTTGAGCTCATTGTAATGCACATTAGGATCAAGTTTGACACATTACATTTAACTTCATAGGTGAGTTCTACACATCTAAAATTAGGTTTTCACTAGCTACAAGTAGATTCATTACATATACTCCGTCCAACTAAGAGTATTACTCAAGTGTCATGGCTATAACCTTGATACCCTTTATAGCTCATTAACTTAAGATTATCAAACATGAAGCTTCTTTCTTTGAATAGCTTCCATCTTAACAAACTCGTTTCTCCTTAGCTAGACGTCTTAACAAACTCATTCCCCATTAGAGAGACATGGAGTTCCTTGTATTGAATGGTGTAGGCAACCTTCGCATGTACCTCGAGACACGTACAAATAAGAGTATCCAAGTTCTGTCCAATGCAATACATGAAGTTCGATGTATTGGATGGTTTAGGACACCTACGAATGTACCTTGAAACGTCCAAATAGTCCCCAGGAACCAAGTTCCCTCCACTGCAACATTACGATCAATCAAATTACAATATGACAGGCCCTCTAGCATTGCATGGCCCAAGGCACATAACCTTTCGCAGCATCATTTCTACTCCAGGTACATCCAAATATGAAAAATATCTTGCCACGGCCATGTATTGCAAGTTCCTCTCTTTAACCTTAAACCTCGAGAGAGAGGTTCAAGACCAGAGAGGACTTTCCGTAGGTGCGGAGCTGAGCCTTATCGGTTGGAAAATTTCACGAGGTAGAATGTGTCCACTGCTCCAAACAAGGAGGAAACGTTTTACTAGAGCCCTGGATCTCACAGATGGTATTTGCCATTCAAACGGTGCACAAGTGACCTAGAATCGGAACCAAAGACCTTGCATGTGATCCAGGGAGATGTGCATAGCTTTATGCAAAAGAAAATGGACCAAACGTCTCCAAAGCCAAGCTAGAGAAGCAATTCCTGTCACCGAAGGCGCACACATTGTGAAATTAAGAACACAACTGGCTGTGCTGAATCACCTTTTAACACTGCTGGCTTTTTCCTTGATGACCCGTCTAACACTGCTACTTCAGTATCATCCCAAACTGGTTCAGCTTTAGTACTCGTGTTCATCTCATAGACCCCATCACATGGACCGTACAGCTTTTGCAGCTAAGACATTCAAATACCTTAAAAGGAGAGAATCCATTATGAATTCAAGAGACTTACCCCCCACTGCAGTAGACATTCAACACACACAATGCCTCCAATGCTCAAGCCTTTCCTTTATCGGAAGTGTTGCTACAAGCCTTTTCTTTTATCGGACATGTTACTACTTAGTGCAACCGCCCATCCCCTTGCTGGCCTCATGGACCTTAAAGACACTCAACAGAGAGTCACACTGATTTTCAACAAAAATTATGCTGACAATCTTTTCTTCGTTAGACCTGTTGCAACCACCCATGACCTGCTGGATTTCCAGAACTTGTAAAACAGTAAGAACAACATTAATTTTTTACAAATCTCTGCTCTTAACAATCTTTGTTTTTTAGTGAAACAAATTACACTAACAATCTTTAATACATCAGACATAATGCTGCTTTGTTGTGGCCGCCCATTACCTGCTGGCCTCACAAACCTGAGAGACACTCGACAGAGAGCCCCATTGATTCCCTACAAAAAATATGCTCTAACAATCTTTGTTTTTGGTCAAAACAAGTTAAAACACAATATACAGCAGGTGTTATGTCCAGTGAGAACACGACACACAACAGAGATGCTGCTCTAACAATCAATAGGACCAACTGAAAAAACAAACTGGCGTGCATTAGGTCGGTACTGATTTAAAAATTTTACATAAATTTTAAGGATGCAAACCAAAGATACAAAAACTCCTAACTGAACTCTCTACTTGAAATCAACACTGAAGACTTCACTCCAACAGTCACTAGTGGGGGATAGACAGCTGCTGCAATTCATTTGTACCATGTGCAAAGTGGCAGCGATCTCCGAAAGTACATGTTCCTTTGGGAAAATTTTCACATAACTTGGTTTTGTAGTTGTGGGACCCAAAACCACCTGGCTTCATAGGTGTCACATCCTTCTGGAGGAGGAGTTCACGTACCATCATGCTTGCTTGTTTAATCTGATCAAAAGAACCCTCCATTTCAATGTTTTTCAAATTAGGATCTGATTCATGATCCCGAATAGAAAGCTTTGCACCAGTGCTGCGGCAAATAGACCTGGCATTGACACCAGCTTTCCCAATAATCAGACCTGCAAGGGAAGCATCTACACTTATCTTGGCTGTTGACATTGCACCAAATGCAGCTGCAGCTCCAACACCGGGTGGGGTTGGTTCCTGATAGCTCTTGACTGAAACACCAGGAGGAGCTGGCTCCTGACTGCCCCTTGTAACAAGATGACTCTCAAAGGGACTCGCAATGTTTCTGCCATATGTTGAATGTACACTCCGTTCAGTGGTGTGTAGGCCTTCACCAGGCTTCCTCAGCTCCCTAACACCATGTGCAAAATGGCATTTATCACCAAAGCGGCACCCTTCTGGAGTCTCAAAGTTCTTGCACAGTCGTGACTTGTAGCCCCCAGGCACATGCCCCTGCTCTGAGTGAGATGTCACAAAACCAGAATGTGCATCCTTTCTAGCACCCAGACCCCCAGACCCAGTCAGACTAGACAGACCAATAGAGGCCAAACCACCAGGAACATAGTGAGAAAAATGGCAACCTTCTCCATACGGACATCCAGATGTACTGCCAGAACAAGGAAGTACAAAAGTCATATCAATATCTGAATGGGGTAAAAACAACATGAGATAAAGGGCGTGTGTGCCACACATATCTTGATAAGTATATGCCTTATTTAAAAAACCATTTAACCCAAACAACTGAGCATAGTTAGAAATGTCAATATCCAAATATTTAGAAGCAGCTGAAAAAATCCAGGCAAATCATTCCTGTGCAAGGAAAGTGTGCAGCATACAAATCTACCTTCCAAGACATTACAATATCAACTATTAACAAGTCACCACCAGCTAAATACCAATCATATGATAAACATCTAGACTAAGTTCAGACCACAATAAAGGAACAACTGAAAGAGATTGAACAACATTGCATTCGTCACAAAACAAACACTGAACGGAACCACATGGAAAAATGACACCTATTAACAGGTCTGATTATAAGAATACAGAAGTGCATGTAGCCAACACATAAGAGAGAATTTCTGTCGAAACATCACCGACTCAGTTCAGGAAAGTACACACTATGGGCATCTTGATAATGAACTTCCTTAATAATCTGCAGGATGCTTGCACAGTTATCTCCAATAAGACTGCAACAGTAGACCTTGTTGGAGTAGAGGTCTGTTACTACAATAAATCCATGATACACATCCCTTGCCAGACAGGTGCAAATCCATGCCTCACATCCCTTACCGGGCACAGCCTGGAGTGGAAACTAAAAATCTTCAGAACTTGAAGCTTCCACAACACTCAGATCTGAACCACAGGTAGTTACAGTACAAATAGCATTTACATGGTGGCTTCTCAAGGCATCTTCTTAAGGTCTTTTCTTATACGATCAGCTTTGCACCCCTATTATAAATATGCTGCATGTATTCAGTATATCAGAGGGGGGTGTTCGATTATGAGTGGTAAGCACAACATTTCTAATTCAGACGTAAATCAGTAGCACAACCTCATTTTGGTGCTAGCACTTTTTCCAAAAACTGTTTAACAGAAAGGGTATAATTAATAAATCATACTTAATCCTGGTGGTTCTTCTTATAAAACCAGCACCCTTAAAATTTTGATTCTTAACTTGAAGACATTCATTCTGATTATGTTTTCGATGAGTGAAGATTTAAACCTGAAAAATTTGAGGCAAGCCCTTGATTTGCTTCCTATACCTGTTGACAACGACTCCCTTTCTGCTCCAGAACATTTCCTTTTGTACTTAGTAATTATCTTGAGATCAAAGTTGTACATAATCATTGAATGTTATGGGTACTGATAATTAGGTTCAAAGATCTTTCTTTTACTTACCTGAAAAATTATACAAAAGATGTGAGATTGTGAGTCATATTGTAATAGTTCGTGGTGGAAAAAATCTTTTAGAATGAAATGAGAAAAAAGATACTTAAAGTTTACAAGCCATACTTTAATCCTTGTGCGACTAGAGAATGTAACCGTCTTTGTCTCAGTAATGTTGCAGCTCTATATTCACATTTTGATTATAAAAATGTGTATCATAGGTAAGACTTGGCAACCGGATACAGCTGAATAAACAGCCATGCGGATAGAGGATTCCTTTTTTTTTTTAATTCTACAGTCTAATAACAATCTTTACAGTCTAATAACGAGAATCTTAAGACAATCATACGGCATCACCCTATTGTGAGCATGTGTGCTGCTTTGAGCCACATGGCTTGCCTCTTTTGGGATGTTATTTCTCTCGTATTGCCATGGCACCACACTATGAGCATATAAGCTGCTTGCTTTGCACCACAGCTTGCCCCCTTATGAATGTCAATTCTCTCTTATATCCATCGTAATTTTTAGAAAACTTACACTCTGGTGCTCCTTATACATTGCATATGCATGATTGACAAAGGCATGTCAAGCACAGGGCAAAGTTCCAAGTTTTAGTACATCAAGGACGACTCACTCAGAAGGTACAATATATCAAATTCAGCTACAAAAGCAAAATGGACTTAACCTGACGAGCTTGCAAATAAATCTAACCGTCCTCTACACATGCTGAGAAGCAAAGAATGCACTAACCAGTATACCGAAAAGTAAGAAGATAGGGAAACTACTAACTTAAACATATTCCACAGGAAGAAAAGTCGCACCTGAGTCCAGATTTGGCTTGAGGCGGCCGGCATCTCCCCCGAACGAGGGGAAGCCTTCAGGTACAGAAGGCGCATACCACTTCCGGTCCATCTCAGGCGCACCGCCATAGCCAAGGTAAGCAGCACCGCCACCGCCGTTTGAAAAGCCATCCGAACGATACTTTTTGAGAGGAGGTGCAAGCTCCATGACTGAATCCTTTGCTTCTTACAAGCTGGACGCAGCCTTCCACGCTACGAAAAGAGAACGAAGCTCACACAATTTCAAGCAGAAGAGAGTACAACTGATGCAGCGAGAGAGAGAGAGAGAGAGAGAGAGAGAGAGAGAGAGAGAGATGATGTTCAAACGGCAAGAAGTAACAGTAGCGGAGCAGCTGCTGAGACAGTGGAATCGGAGACGAGAAGAGCCATATGTCGGGGAATCGAAACCCTAAAAGCCAGTGACAGAGAGACAAGGTGGAGAAAGGGAGAGGAAATCCAGGGAGAGAATCTGAGTAGCTTCTCACTTTCCATAGGGAGCAAATCTACGTCTATTTTCAATCTCATCAGAAGCCGATTAATTTTTTATCGTGGCTACCATTGACTGGAATTTAAGTAGCCACTAGGCGCTCCGCGCCTAGACTCGCCGGGCATCAGGGCGCGTGCGATTTTTGAGGGCGGTGGCATGTGCTGGACGCGTGACACCCGTCCCCGCATTCTCTTTTTCTTCTTGTGGGGGAGATGGGGGGCTGCCACGTGGCACCCGTCCCCCACCTCTCCTTAACTAATAGTATAGATGGTTCCGGGCGGTCATCTGGGCGCACGAAACTTGCCTTACATGGTTAGAGCTGTGACACACCCAAGCAAATTCTCCTTCTGTGGCTTTGGGGAAAAACCAAGAACCTCCCATGTGACTTGGAAAGGCTTTTGGTTTTTGGGGAAAACCATTTAAAAACCCCCTTCCAAAAACCCCTATGAGAACTCCTCCCAAAAGTTCTAACAACAAGTTAACTGTGGTTAACTAAACCATCCATGCATTACTAAACTTAGCTTGCATGTACATTGGAGTACCATAGACTCTTACATTCCTAGTTTCTAGACCTTTTTATGATCACTCTGCTTTTGGGCCCATATTTTCCATTGATTAGTCATGGTCTCCTTTCCTATTAGAAGGACTAGCTCTCACCTTATTGTGATATAGAACCCTGCCTTGAACATCACCTTTCAAAACTCTGAACTCTTCTAGCTAGGGGACATGCCCAAAATATATGAAAAGTGTCCTCATTATGTCTCCCACAAAAAGGGTGTAGTGGATTGATTAGGCAATATTTTCCAGTCTTATCTTTCGTAGAGAACTTTGAAGCCAAAGTCTCGAGAATAGCAAGTTGAGATTGTTTGAAAGGATGGACTTGCAAACAATCAATGGACTTGCAAATGCTCTTATGTCTTCCCTTCCAAAGCTTTAGCTCATCCAATGGGAACTACGTGCTCTAGCATTTCTTCTAATTGAGCATCTAACTATCCCCAATGTTTATGTTGCTATATGTGAGGTTGTTGTCCACATGCTCATGGCACTCCCACCTTAATATTTTCTAGTTGTCTAAGCCCTACATCATGTGGGACAGGTCGTACATGCTATTCTTATGGTGATTGTCCATGCTCCTAGAATATTTCCCTATATATCTCAACACTTTTGATGTGTTGTTTGTGCATCTTCTCCTCATTAAGGGTAATATCATGGCTACCCCATCTCACTTGAATCTCCGTATTCAAGAAAAATGTATTTCTTAGACTTAGGATCAAGCTAAAATTAGATAGTATTGAGGGTGAAGTGAGAGGGGGGAAGGAGTAGACAATGGATTCAGAGATTTTCTATATTAATATTTTGCCTTTGTGTATTTGATGGAAAGAATACATTGATGTTCATTGTGAGATTGTCACAAAGTCAACAAATTACTTCTTTTTATAAACTAACCCAAAGTGAGAAGAATTTGTCTTCACATTGTTGATTGATGGTGTAAAGGTGCCTCTTATTAATGAACCACCATGTTTGCAATGGTACATTAAGCTTATTTTTTTCTAAGTAAAGGGGAGTTGTCACATTGTATACATCCCTTTGCTCACAAAAAAGTGTCTCTTATTAATGAATCACCATGTTTGCAATGGTACATTAAGCTTAATTTTTTCTAAGCAAAGGGGAGTTGTCACATTGTATACATCCCTTTGCTCACAAAAAACACAAGTCTTACAAGATTCATAATAAGTCAATATTGGGGGGGGGAAAGAGAGATACACACACAAAACTCTTTTTGGATGCAATGTGTGTCTTTGGGGTCTAATGTTTCTAGAGTTTAATGTGCTTCCCAATTCTTCTTAATTTTGTGGTGCACAATTCTCTATGATATAGACTATTATCTCACTATTGATATGTCAAGTTTGTGTTAATGTTTAGTATCAGAGAGCCCAAAAGTTATTATTATAAATTCTACCATCCATTATTCTAGCCTTCTATTGAATAAATAGTTGGTCATTCATGCTCTATTGAACCTCATACCAAGGGCCTTATTACTTGCAACTAGCAAACAATGATACAAGTCAAGTGGAAGTATAATATACCAAATTATTTTGGAAGGAACTATTCCTTTCAAAACTCATTGTATTCTTTTCAAAACTCATTGTATTCTTTTGAAAGGAACGATTCCTTTCAAAACTCATTGTATTCTTTTCAACACCATTATCTGCAATGTGCAAGTAATATGGCCATGTTATGATTATGTAATTCAAGAGCTAGGCTTACTCCCCTACAAATTGAAAAAAAAAATCCTAGAATAAGTTGTAAGTCTCACGGCCATGTGAGGCTGCACGCATTAAGCTTTTGATCACTCTTAGTCAAATCGGTCTAATCAACATGAAGTATATACATATACTAAAAAGGGCTCCATAAAGAGACTAAAAAGTGGGTAGGGTGCTCACCTTATAAAGGGAACCCTGAATCCAAAACCTAAGTGTAAAAGCAAAAAAAGTGAATAAATGAGCTCATTCTTGTGTGTGCAAATTTGAGAGCTATCTTCTTCTTGCTTCCATTCTATCTTCTTGTGCACCACATTGAGAGCGAGGGAGAGTGAGTGTTATAAGATCCGAGATACATGCTCGACCTTCTTATATAGTTAAAAGATATATGGTGAATATTATGATGGCGCAGAGAGAGAACATATGAGAGAAAAGAAAGATGTAGAGAGAGAGAGAGAGAGAGAGAGAGAGAGAGAGAGAGAGAGAGAGAGAGAGAGATCGACAACACACTAGGGAGTGGAAGATGGGCCAATCCCCCCCTTGTGGAGTTATATTATTGACAAGGAGCAAGCTCCTCCATTACATATAAACCAATTCTCAACTTGTAGATCTTGGGAACAAGATCATGGTTCCTTACACGGTATACAACCGGCTAACACTTGCACAACTTGGAAGTTGGCACCTTTTGATCCTTCTTGAGTCTCTCTTTCTCTCCTACACAATATGTGTAGGGATCTCCTCTTGGAGCTTGATTTCAGCAAAGCTTCCGCAGCACTTGCACAACTTGAGGGTTGGCAAGCTTGAACTTACACAGATCCTTGCACGGTATATAACCGTCGAGCACTTGCACAACTCGAAAATTGGCTCCTTTGATCATCTTGATTTCTCTTCTTCTCTCCTACACAATATGTGTAGGGCTCTCTTCTTGGTGCTTGATTTCAGCAAAGCTTCCACAACACTTTGTGAGACTTGAACCGCTTGCACAAGTCGAAAGTTAACTCCTTTGATCTTCTTGATTTCTCTTCTTCCCTCCTACACAATATGTGTAGGGCTCTCTTCTTGGTGCTTGATTTCAGCAAAGCTTCCGCATCACTTTGTGAGACTCGAACCACCTTCTCTCCTCCTCTTGCATGCATGCAAAGTGATGCTTCCTTCACCTCCTCCACACCCAAGGAGAGTCTCCCTTTTATAGGTTCCAAGAGCTTCTCTCCTTGGAGAGAGACTTCAGTGCCAAGATTGGAAAGGTTGATCCTACACCATAAATTTTAAAATATCTCTCTGTGCGTTGCTTGGATGGAAAAATGTCCAACATAAAAGTTGTGGATCTCGCCGTTTTCGATAAGCCGTAAGAGTCGTTTTTAGTATTGTCTTTCTATTGCGAGATATTTTAAAAATGGATTCACCATGTCTTTTTTAAGAAAAGTAGCTTTTTAAACTCTATTCTTAACTTATGGTCCATGCAACCACCTTGAGCTGTAGATAAGGAGAGTTCATTAGATTGCCTTGGGCCTCAACCTTAAGATTAACTTCCACACAAAAGCTTGTGTCATTTTAGATCTTAGAAAGGGAAAATCACTTGTCTCGTCACTTCCAGAGGATCACATCTCCCATCTTTCTTAGTGAGAGAATTACCTCTCTCGTCTTTTTTAATGAAAGAAAAGACCTTAAACCTTGACTTGTAAGGGAGAGAGGATGACCCTAAATGAATGCAATGCTCATTACACACAAGTAAATGTTCCCAAGTGTCCCCAGATGCACACATAAAAACATATACACAATGCTAATGCACTTCCTCTTCTTAGAACTCAATCCATATTTATTTATGTGTAACTCCTTGGTTCTTGTGTACACTCTTACACTTGGCAGACACTTCCTTCCCCCTTCATAACCTGTATTGTCTGTACTAAATATCCCCGTCACAGTACTCTAATCACCCCATTAAGTGATGCACTAGGAATATTGGTCTCCAAATGGTCTCATAGCCATGCTAGATCATCATCAACACTTAAAGAAAAGTGAGTCATTAATTTATTGACATATATTTACTAAATAGAGAATGCGTAATAAGCAATCAATTTAGTGACATCCCTCTGGCTTCTAAACAGTTGACCTCAACTTAGAGGGAATACATAGTCCTTAAGAAGATTTGCAAAGTCTTGTAGTTCTCTCTCAATCATCATAAACTGAGCATCCAATGGGGGATAATTCTTAAACTTAATTAGATACTTCCGTAATACCTTACCTGACCTTAGAGTATTGTCCTGATGGTGTAAAATTATTTCAGGCACAAGGAACTCTTATGTTTCTTCTATGTAAGGTAAATCTTCCTTGATTGATTCCATTGGAGGTTCTCTAATATAGGACGTAGCAAACTTATATGGAAAGCATTATGCATATTCCAATGACTTGGTAGATTCAAACAAAAAGTCACATAGTTTATCTTATCTATGATCTTAAAAGGGCTAGAATAGCGATTAGAAAGCTTAACCACTTTACCCTTTTGACCTTTCTGCTTCTTCAAGCGAGCCTTCTCAAACTTAAGAAAAACATACTATCCCAACTTGAGATCTAACTTATGACGATACTCATTAGCTTCGCGTTTATGCTTCTCTTGTGTCCTTTGGATAGGAGCTTTTACTTGAGTGAAAGTTGTATCAATGTCTCTAACAAACCCTTCTACTACAAATATCTTATCCTTTGCAGAAAGAATGGGCGGTAAATGAGGCTTACCATAGATGATCTCAAAGGGTACCTTACTAGTACTAGAGTGCATTGTGTTATTGTATGCAAACTCTACTAAAGGTAAATACTTTTCCCATTCTCTTTAATTATTAGAGACATAGGATTTCAAAAGGTCTAGAACAATAGAATTAGAACTTTCACTCTGCTTGTCCATTTGAGGATGATAAGAGCATGACAACTTTAATCGAGTCCCGAGGTTCTCGAAGAGAGCTTGCCAAAAGAGGCTGGTCATGCATGAATATCAATCACTTATAATGGACTTAGGCATGCCATAATGCTTGAAAATATGAGCAATGAATAGCTTAGCCATGTGATCGACTTTGATTATCTTTCACATAGGTATAAAGTGTGCTTGCTACTGAATCTATCAATGATAGTCCAGATTGCATCATTGCCTGCTTGTGTGCGAGGAAGCTCTATGATAAAGTCCATGGCTATACTTTCCCAAGGCTCATTGGAAATAGGTAATGGCTTCAGTAGACCAGGTGGTTTATGCCTGTCATACTTTACTTTTTGGCATATCTTGCACTCATGAACATATCTTTCAATGCCAGCTCTAAGAGTAGGCCAAAAGAAATATATTTACAATGCTTGAGTGGTGGGTAAAATACCCCTATGTCCTACATATGGAGATGCATGTGCTTCATTCATTACCTTGTGTCGCAATGGTAATGCCACACAAATTTCTTGATGATGATACAAACAACCATCTCGAATCGAGTAAGTTAAGCTGATCCCATATGGTTGAGAAGTCGGTATTAGTTGCATACATTTTGGGTAAATCCATGAACTCATTATGGTAAACAGTTGTGATTGCATTCACTTGAGGTCGCTGTGATAGAGAAAATGCTACCACATTCTTAGTTCCAGATGTGTGAAGGATTTGGAAGTGAAACATAGATAAGAAATTTGCCAAATGCATCTGTTTCTCTAAGAGCTTCTTTTGAGTGATGAAGTATCTTAGACTTTGGTCATTTGTTTTAATAACAAAATCTGCACCAAGTAAATAGTGTTTCCATACTTGAAGAGCATGTACCATCACCATAAGCTCTTTCTCATATACTAAATCATGTAGCTCATGATCCTTGAGGGGTCGGCTCTCAAATGCTACTGCATGATGCTTTTGGTTAGCACAGCTTCAATGCAATCCCCAGAAGCATCGTAGTGAACTTCAAAAAGGTTTTTGAAGATTCAAAACTATGAGAAATGGTTCTTGAGTCACAAGAAACTTAATTCTTTCAAAGGCTTGTAGTTGCCTTGATCCCTAGCGAAAAGGCATTCGCTTATTAATAAGGTCATATAGAGGAGATGCAACATATGCAAAACATCGTATGAACTTCATGTAGTATGAACATAGGCCCAAGAAAATTCTAACTTCATGTACAGAAGTAGATGTAGGCCATTCAACAATGGATCGAATCTTCTCAGGATCTATTCTCACCAGATTGTGAGAAACAATATGGCCCAAGTAATGAATTTTCGAAAGGAAAAATTCACTCTTCTTAGTATTGACTTGTAGTCTATACTTGTGAAGCTCTTGAAAAACAATAGATAGATGTTTTCTATGCTATTCTTTAGACCGTGAAAATATTAGAATGTCATCAAAGATGACACCTATGCACTTTGAGTGAGGTTTATAAATTCTGTCCATCATTTGATTGAATGTGGTGGGTGCATTCGTCAAACCAAATGTCATGACTAAGAACTCGTATAGTCCAAACGTTTTACGAAAAGTTTCCTTATGAACATCTTCAAGTGCTATCCATATTCTGATGATAGCCGCTCTTGAGATCAATGTGACTAAAGATACTAGCCCCTTGCAACTTATCCAAGATATCATCTATCCTTGGGATAGGAAAACGATTCTTGATTGTGATCTTGTTCAAAGATCTGTAGTCTATGCACATATGGAAAGAACCGTCTTTCTTTTGAACAAGTAAGACTGGAGAGCAGTATGGAGAAGAGCTAGGTTGAACTAACCCTTTTTCCAACAGTTTTTTTACTTGTTTTAGGATCTCCTCTTGCTGACTTGCACTTACTCGATAAGGCGGTTGGTTAGGTGGTGTACTGCTTGGGATAAGATCAATTGTGTGATCTTTTGGGTGCTTAGGAGGTAACTCTATTAGGAGTGAATCACCAAAACAATCTTCATATTCTTTAACAAAATCATATTTGGCTTGATCAATTAAAGAGAGGGATTCTTTTAAAATCTGAGACTTAGAAGCATTAGTTGGTATCGTGTGTTCATTAGAGGCATCAAGTGCCCTTGAATCATTAGCTTCTTTTGACTCTCTCATAAAAATCATGTACATAGAAATAGCTCTCTTCATTTCTTTAGAAATGCTAACATGACTAACCATTGGCACACGCCAATCTCTAGCATCAGCAATGCATACTATATTCTAACCCTTGATGTTAACCCCAAGCCGAGAAGGCGGAAGAAGGAATGAAAAAGCGGAAAGAAGATGGAGAAGGAGCAAAGACACGCAGGCAGCCTCTAAAGCTAAGCCGGGCCCAAAAGTGTAGTTTTAAATAAAAGGCGCCTCAAAAACTCCAAAAACTCTTGTAAAAGAGCGCCAGGCTCCCTCTTGTGCCACTTGTAAAAGAATAGTTGAATATAGACACAGGGCATGAAGCAAAAAAAGGGAATTAGAAAAAGGGACCTTGCCACAATGGCCGGTCATGTAAAAAGGAATGGGTGCCCATGGGGTTTTAGGGTTTGTATATATAAAGTTCAAAAAGTGAATGGAAGCTCATTCGTTTGGTGTGTGGCTAAGAAGAGCTCTTCTCTTCTTCTCCTCTTCTTGCATGTGTGTGCTCTTGAGAGAGGGAGTGTGAGAGTGTGAGGAAGTGAGTGAGTGAGAGTGAGGGATCAAGAGGGTGAAGCTCTTCACCATCTCCTCTTCTCTTCTTCTCTTCTCTTCCCTTCTCTTCTCTTGTGCGTGCGGCTATGGTGGATGGAGCTTGGAGATGGAGGAGGTTTGAGGATGCTTGAGCTAGCATCTAGGATCATGGAGCTATCGGTGTGTGCGAGGGATAAGGCAACTCATATTGGCATCAAGGTAAGCTCACTACACTTGTAGGATCGATGGCGCATCGGCTATGTGAGAGGTAGCCATTAGAGCTTGCTTGGAACACTTGAAACAATCAGCAGTCCGTGGGTCTTGGTGGTTGAGCGAAAGCTCCCACATTTTGGTTCCATTTTGCCGGGACCAACGGATTCAAGCTTGAGCGCTTGCGCGCCCCATATCGAGCATCGAAGTAAGGGATTCACCCCTGAAATGGAGCTTGAGGTAGGTAGAAAGGTTAGGTGTTTTGATCTTCGAGACAAGTAAGTAGTTTATTTGATGATTGGAAAACAGGGAGAAATCATTTCAGTTTGTTGCTTTCAATTCTCGTTGCATTTAGTATAGGATAGGATTAGGAAATCGAACCGGGAAAGGATAGGGTTTACTATTGCAAACAAGGCAAAACAGGGCATAAATCATGCAAAAAATGGCAAAAAGCTTGCTTGGGATGCTTAATGTCGGCAAGTGAGTGATTAGGAGCGTCAAAGCTCTGCCCGGGAAGGGGTTTAATAGCCAAGAGGCCAAGAGAGAGCTCATTTGCAATTGTTGCAATGAGAGAGAGAGAGAGACAGATAGAGAGTCCTCGTAAAGATTCAATTCGATCTCCTCATCGGAGGGCCTACCGCTCACCCCAGGTATACCAATCACTTCCCTTGGTGCCTTAGCCAGGATCTAGAAGTTTGTGCTTGGGATGATTGCCTAACTCAGGAGATTCGATTGAAATCCTCATTGCGCGGCATTCATCATGCCGCGTTCGGCCCCGTCCAAACGGCCTTTGTTAGGCCGAGTCCCAGGCTCGGCCCTCGGACCCGCCCATTCGGACCTCGACCCAGAAACCCTAATCAGCCCTCGGCCCAACATTTGATTCAGCCCATCCGAGTTATACCACTTGCCTCTTTGACCAAACCGAGACACTTGGCCCGAAGTCCACTCGGCCTAGGACCCGACTCGGCCCTCGGCCCAACATTTGACTCGGCCCGTCTGAGTTACACCACTCGGACCTCAGCTCGCAAAAAACTTTTTGCACTCGAACAAGTGCAATTCAGCCCGTTCAAGTCACTTGCTCGGCCCCTACAGTTCGGACCAGTTGGGTCGAGTGTGTGTCTACCTCAATTTCTCAAAAATTTGACCTGACCCAACAAGAGCTCAGCAATGCAACGTGTCGTAAGTCCTCCTGACGTTTAGAACCTGATTCTGGTGCACGGAGTAGACAAAATCGTAAGGTGTAGCCGCTTAACAGTTTGAGTGTGGGCTGTCACAATACCTAGAAACCCAAAGACATAGAGGCAACCCGCTGAGCCATAAGACCCTGATTAAGCCCAAAAACGGCAAGGCAACGTAACCGAAAGGCCCTAAATCCCATCTAGACGGCCAAAGAATTGATCGACAAAGCCTATCAGGCCTGAGGGTGCATGAGACGCTTAGAGGTTGTTTGCCACACTCACCTTGAATTTCTGCACTTGAAGTGCACTTAAGAAAAATTGAAAGCCTGATTGAACATAAGTGCACCAGAAAGAACACACGCACGGAGTGGAGATAACTTGAGGACTGTATTTAATAAGTCAAGGAACTCACTCAGATAAGCCACTCAAGGAACCCACGAATAGGAGAGAACCCACAGACAGGGACAAACCATCAACACGCAAAGTAGGACCAAGCAAGTGGCGCAAACGAAGGGGATTTGACAAATCCACTCAACCCGATCGATAGCTTGGCGAAGCACGAGAACTCGACTATGGCAGAGGAAAGCTCAAACCGCAGGTCTAATGAGGAACTCGACTTAGGCGTCTTCCCATAGGCTATTCAGCAAACTAGTCAGTAGCTACAATGCGCATGCTCGGTATGAGCACCATGGTCGGACAACAGAGGCTATCATTGCAGACTTGGAAGAAGAGAGGAAGCTAACCCACGAGGCGTTGCAAGGCATAGCCGCATACAATAGAGACCAACAGGCCATGAGTCAAAGGCAAAGCACGAAGTTGCGTGAGGTACAATGAGTGTTGAACTTAGCCGGCAGAAACCAAATGGATCATGAGAGAGCCCTAGAAGGAGACTTAACGCTGAGCGAGCTTCTTATGAAGCGTTTGTTAGACAACACCGCAGCAGAGCAAAGTGCTGCAGCATTGGCGACCTCACTACTGGTAGGGTTAGGAGCAACCCAAGGCTCTAAGAGCCAGTCTAAAATCCCAATAGTCGCAAAGCAGCTCGACAAGTACCAACCCCATGACAACCCATATATCTTTGTAGAGCAGTTCGAGCAAGTCTATGAAGCCAACGGCCTCAGCGACCTGACTCAGCGTTCTCAAGCCTTCGGGCTCTACTTAGGTGACAAGGGTAGGACTTGGTACACAAGCTTAGATGCCACAGAGCGGGCAAACTTCAATAACCTCAAGAATCTCTTCATTAAGAGATTTGCTGAGCCTAGATACTCCGACAATCTGCTAGTACGACTGATGAATGTCAAGTAGAAAGAGAAGGAGGACATTTACGATTACGTAACCCACTTAAGGAGCCTCTTCAAGAGAATCCCTAACAGGTGAACGACTGAATGAAAGAGTAGTTTCAACTATGTTCATCAGCAAAATTCGAAACAAGGAACTGTATAAGGCTTTGGCAACCAACTCGAGCTTGAAGCGAGACACGCTAGCTAGGATTTTTGAGGAAGCTATCAGAGTTGACGATCAACTGAAAGAGAGGAGCTCCAGGAGCTCCAACTCAGAAGAAGCCATCTTGTGAGGTTTAGAAAGAGCATCAACCTCTAGTGAGCGACCAGCCCCATCATCCCAAGATAAGGGGAAGGCCACCGAGATGAACCAAGACTTATGAACCAAGACTTCACTGATGTCAAGATGGAGATAGTCAAGCTGCAAGACCTGTGGAGACGACCAACGCGGCCACACGTCCAATGTGTGTACTGTGGCGGAAACCATCATTTGCCGGTCGAGTGTCAAGACCCTCGGTCGAGACCTTGCGCTAACTGCGACAAGTTCGGTCACGACATTATGCATTGCAGATTACCCAAGAGACTTTCGTACTCCCAACCATATGGTCAGCCTTACCTAGCGAACAAACCGTAGCCACTTTTCGGAAGGGGAGCCCCATTGGCTCTTCCTACGCCTAACAACATTAAGCCAGCTGTCCCGAGGATGGACATAAACCCTATAGGTATACCTAGGCCACTCGGTCCCTATGTGACCCATCCACCGAGTGACGCTCCAGTCCACTACGTGGAAGAGCCAAATGAGGAAGAGACTTACTTATACCCTTATGTCTCTCACGACGACGAGGGCAATGCAGTCCTGATGGACTATCAACCAGTACCAGTGATGCCATTAGGAAGAGGACGAGGTAGAGGCCTAGGAGGGCAGACACAGGATCCAATCATCTGTTGGACTTGTGGTCACCCAGGCCATGTCTCATCATGTTGCCCCGAGAGGGAGCAGCAGAACAGAGACAAAGCTGACCTAAGGTGTGTTGAGTGTGGAATCACCCATCTCTTCATCGATTGCCCAAAGTGGAAACCTTCTGCAAATTCAGCCGAAGTACCATCTATTCCATTGGGGTTGTTTGGTGTCGAGAACCTTGATGGGGAGCCACACCCATCTCGTTGCGGGTCATGATCCGTGCCCATACAAAGCAAGCCGGCATATCACTACAGGGACCTAGCAACCTTGATGGAGCCTCAATGGGGAAGAAGAGCCATAGGCGAAGGAAGAGGAGGCCGGAGGCTAAGATCGCACTGAAAGCTAAGAGCGCTACAACTCTGCCTGTTGGAAAGAAAGTCGAGGACGCAGAGACGGAAACTTCAGCCCCCAAGACGGTCGAAAAGGGAAGTGCCAAATTAGGGGAGTACCTGCATCCGAAGCTCCAACTCGAGGCCATAGAGAAAGTGAAGGACTGGGTAAAAGAGACCCAAGAGCACTTAAGGGACGCTGAGCCCATCCTAGAGGACAAGAGCGACGATCTCATCAGCATGAACACGGCAGTCTCACCCCCTCGACCAAAGTCAGGAGATGCAACCGCACCGCAGACAGTACCCCTTAGGACAAGCCTTGATGCTGCAGGCCCACAAATTAGTCACAGCCGTTGGCCAAGACAATCCGGCGTAGGAGAGGGACGAGCAGCCGACAGCCTCCTTACCACACTAGTGACCACCCCAGTGACATTAAGCCTAGGAGACCTGCTTAAGCTTAAGTAGCATCCCACCCTATGGCAAGACCTCAAGTAGTGGGTCGAGGGGTCACAAGAATAGATGGCGGATCTGCAGGATCAGGACACAGAAACACAAATACCGAGTCTAACACTACACTCTGTGCCAAAATCCTTGCACGTTAATGCTTTTTGGGAAGGCATCGAGATGCATGCAGTGTTACCAGTCCTAGCCTTAGGAGACACAACAAGAAAGGGGATCGTAGACACGGGAGCCGAGGTTAGTGTGCTAAGCCACGCAGTACTACAGACCTAGGGAAACCCACCTGTTGAGATCACTCGGTTTAATGTCACATTAGCAAACGGCATGAGGGTGAGGCCATTCAGGGTACTTAAAAACTGGCCAGTGAAAATCGCAAGTGTCCAGTTCTCTGTCGACTTTATAGTCATGAAGGGGGTGGACTACGATGTCCTGTTAGGCCGGCCCGTAATGCCAGAGTTATTGAAGATTGGGGTAATGGCTTGATATTCTTAGGCAACAGGACGGAAGCTGTGAGGGTAAAGATGGACACTTGGAAGACCTCACCAGTCAACTTGGATGCCATCTCTGCGATACTCAAGGGTGACGGTCAAGTCAAGAAGTCTTATGGGTCCTTGACCAAGTATATCCCATGCTCAGAGGATGAGCGGGATTGGATGCATGTCCTTGCTACAATCGACCTGCCGTTCTCGGATTAAGAGGCACATGAGCAAGCCATCAAGATGATGGGCACAACCGACGGCACGCTCTCTATACCAGTTTGCATGATGGAAGGAACCCTTCTTGGGAGACCTAAGCCCATCACCTTCCAAGTGCCAGGCAACAAGAGAGAACTCCAAGAGGCCCTGGAATACTTAACGGACAAGCTAGCTAACAATTCAGCAGCAAACTTCAAACCACTCCAGGATCTCTTAGGCGAATCCAAGTGGCAATGGACCAGGGTGCATGACTTGAACCTTATGTACAATTGGGCCTTAGTCCCAGATCAACGACGAGATATACCAAGCCCTACGAGACGCTGGCGCAGAGGACTCTGACGAAAAGTACGAAGACTGCCAACCCTTCAGTGATGGAAGTGAGGATGAGATGGATTCAGTAGAATATGACATAGAGGGACATGAAATAGAATAAATATGGGCGGATTCCAAGCCGCAAAAAAGAAGTGCCTACAGGACAGAGCGATGACTCATGTACATAAATTGTGATCGTGCCTGGTTAGAACATGTAGGAGCCATAGACCTTGAGCAAGCATGCTTAGCTCAACCAGGGGCGACACCAGTGCTTAGGGTAGAATCACCATCTGAATTGTGACCACCAGGGGAGACCCCCTCTTCTAGTGAAGACGGCAAGTTCGACTCTGAGTCGGTGGTAAACTCGGATAGTGACCCAAAAATACCTAGGCCCCGCCCAAGACCTGACGCACAATCGGAGATCTACCTGTCCACCTGAGGTGTAGACGATTGAAGCAGGGAAGGGCAAACCAACCCAGGGACACACGAATGGACGAAAAATGAAAACCACTGGACCTGCCTAAATGATTTACGAAATTCAAGAAAGGAGATAGGGTAGTGATCTTGTTAGGTGCCAAACGGCAGGGGCAAACGAGCAAACCAATCGAGGGACCAGCCAAAGTCAAAGAGGTGAATGTAGCCCGGGAAGGGGATACCCCCTTACCAGTCTTCATTGCTGATGACTTGATTGAGGAAGAAGAAACGAGTCTTGTCACTCTCTTGCGAGAGTATGTAGACGTATTCGCATGGTCTTTGGAAGAGCTTAAGGGGGTAGACCCGAGTGTAGTGACTCATAACATACCGATGATACCAAACGCAGCGCCGGTGAAGCAGCGACTGTACCCAATGAATGTGAAGCATGCTCATGCTGTCAAGGAAGAGATTGATAAGCCGATGAGAGTAGGATTCATTTATGAAATTGAGCACATGGACTGGGTATCACCCATAGTCATCGTGATGAAGAAAAATGAAAAAATTAGAGTGTGCATCAATTACAAGAAGGTGAACACTGCTACTAAAAGGGATAATTATCCATTGCCATACACCGAGCACATGCTTGAAAGAGTGGCAGGCAAGGAGGCCTATAGTTTTTTGGATGGATTCTCAGGATACAATTAGGTGTAAGTGCATCCTGTCGACATGCATGAGACTGCCTTCGCCACCGAGTGGGGCATCTTTGCTTACATAGTCATGCCTTTCGGGTTGACTAATGCCCCTGCCACCTTTCAACGTCTCATGTGCATTATATTTAAAGACATGCTTCGCAAGGAGTTGAAAGTCTTTGTCGATGACCTCTGCGTTCACTCGACCTGGATGGAACACTTAAGCAAACTCCAAGCAGTCTTTGACCGGTGTCGCCTATATCGTCTCTCCTTGAACCCCTTGAAATGCCAGTTTTGGGTGAAGCATGGATGCATCCTCGGCCACATGATGTCAAAGAACGACATTGCCATTGACTTCTAGAAAGTCATGGTTATTGTTGACCTTCCACCCCCAACCAATTACAAGGGAGTTCAATGCTTCTTAGGCCATACGGGATACTATCGGCGGTTCGTGTTGAATTACGCATTAATAGCTAGGCCTTTATATAAGCTGTTGATTATCTTTGAATGGAATGAGGCATGCGAACGAGCATATGAAGAGTTGAAGAAGGCTCTAACCACAACAACAATTCTATGAGCCCCGAATTGGACCATAACTTTCCACGTGCATATCAATGCTTCTAAATTTGCTGTGGAGGCAGTGTTGTGCCAACCTGGCGAGCACAACCTAGATTATCCAGTAAGCTCTGCTAGCAGACAACTCACGGAGATGGAAATGAATTACTTGACGACGGAAAGAGAGGGCTTGGCCATGGTGTTTGCTATAAAGAAGTTCCGGCATTATCTATTGGCTACACCCTTTACCTTCTTTGTAGACCATCAAGCCTTGCTATACCTAGTGAACAAACCTTGCACTATGGGACGCATAGCTCGGTGGCTCCTTCTGCTTTTGGAGTTTAACTTCTCTGTGGTTGTACGCAAGGGAAAACAACACTACATGGCTGATCATATGTCACACGTCCCCACAGGAGAACCCGCTGGGGAAGGCATTACCGATGAATTGCCAGACACCCACCTCTTTAACCTCTCCAGCAGGAAAGATCTATTCAAGGCCAATCTAACGCCATATTGGGCAGATGACATAGTCCAAGTGCTCGAGCACGGACTGCCTAAATGACCAATAGAGAAGGCAAGGCTGAGGCGACTTATCCTCAAAATCCAACCCTACCAATTGATAGCAGGCCAGATGTATCGCTTAGGGCAAGATGGACTACTGCGTAGATGCATGTGCAAACATGAGATGCACGATGTGCTCTCAGAGGCACACAGTGGAATTGCTAGTGGACACTTTAGTGGAGACATGACGGTCCGCAATGTGTTGCAGTCCCAACTATGGTGGCCAACACTGTTTCGTGATGCCGCACGACTTGTTAAGCATTGTAACGAATATCAGCAGATGAAAGTCCCGATTCGCAAGGATCAAATGGAGTTGACCCCAATCATTGCGCGACAACCTTTCGAAAAATGGAGAATTGACTTCATAGGACCCATCAACCCCGCTGCACAGTATTCTCAGGCAAAATATATCATTGTGGCCACAAACTACCTAACGAAGTGGGCAGAGGCGAGGGCAACACGAAAGAATGATGCTCGAATGACTGCCAAGTTCTTGTGGGAGCAGGTGATCTCACGATTCGGATGCCCCGTCGAACTAGTCAGTGACTGGGGGACACACTTCATCAATGAAGTGATAGCTCATCTCCTATCCACCTTCCTAATAACCCATAGGAAATCCTCCCCATACTACCCTCAAGCAAACGGCCAGGCAGAATCCACAAATAATATTCTTGTCAACGTCCTAACCAAGGTAGTCTCGGCCTCACGCAACGACTAGGATAACAAGTTGATGGGGTAGCCCTATGGGCTTACCAAACAGCTTACAAAATGGCCGTCGGACAGACCCCCTTTAGGTTGACCTACGAAACCGAAGCAATTCTCCCCGTAGAATTCTTCGTGCCTAGCCTACGAATTGCACTTCAGGAGTGATGGGAAGGAAAGGAGGCATGGATGCAATGCCTAGTAGAGCTCGAACGCCTCTCGGAGACTCATCTTCTAGCCACTCATGCACTTATATGTGAGAAGCCACTCATGCACTCATATGTGAGAAGGCATGATGCAAGAGCTGGTTTGACAAGCATGTCAAGCAACACGACTTCGAACAAGGCGACCTAGTGCTCCTATACTCAGTTAAGGGGCACAAGCAAAAAATGAAGTTTTGGGGTCTTGGACCTTTTAGAGTTCGTGTGATTAGTCGAACAGGCAACGTCGAGCTTGAGACTCTAGCCGGCGAAGGAATAGGCTTCTTCAACGGCAACTGTGTCAAGAAATACTATCCCCCCACGCATCCTTTGCATGAACCACCGATGTTGAAACCACCAGTCAAGGTTTGAGTAGCCACCATCACCGAAATCGATGATGAGGATGAGGAAATCATGGAGCCTGCATACCTGCACGTCACGGTCACTGCCAAGCGAACATGCGTCTTCAATGCCTTAATTGATAAGGGAGCGGACTTCAATGTCTTGACTCACAATCATTGGACCCAACTTGGCAAACCGCCACTATAACCCACTAATGCTAGATTAAATCCATATGGGGGCTGCTCCTATGCACTTCTCGGTAAGTGCAAGGCCGTCGTTTCTATCGAGTCTGAAACTGTATCAATGATCTTCTACGTCCTGCCAAACACCAAGGACGCAGGCACGGAGACGTTGCTAGGGCAAACCTTCAAGAAGCAAGCTCGTTGCCACGTCGATTATGGGTTGCAGCGCATTCACCTCACCATAGGCAACATCCGCATTGATACACGGCATCAGCATCCAGGACATCCCTGATGCGAAAACCAGATTGCAAGCAAAACTCGTACACACGTTTTTCTCTAGCTAGCGCTACAATGCCTTAATGCACCAAATCAGCGTGCCTGCACTGGAGAATGTAGCTGCTCACACCCTGCATGAAGTCGACTGGAACTACTATGTGCACAAAACTATAGACCATGCAGCTAAAGCACTGGCTTTAGGAAGCACACCCGCAGGAGGAGAGTCTCCAGCTTCCAAGGCCATGGAAAGAAAGAAGGCCTTGTCCAAGGGCTTGTTCATTGCCTATGGAAGCATTTTGACTGCGCTCATCCAAGAGGTAGTGAAAGAGTCGTAGGATGTAGAAGAAGGGGAAGGAGAAATGCCCGACAGGTCACCCCCTCATCAGGACCAAGAGAGGTTTAGCGACAGGACCAAGATGATAAGGAAGGGCAGGGGCAAGAAGAGCAATCAAGAAAAAAGCAGGCCAAGGAACCCAAGAAGAAGACAGTGCAGAAGAAAAAGAAGCCGGATGAAGGCCGCAGGAAGGAGAAAGAGGATTTGGAAAAGGCAAAAAGACAATCCCTCAAGAAGGCCGAGGAGAGGGAGAAGAAGAAGAAACATGAAGAAGAAGAAACAAAAGAAGAAGTCAAGAGGGCTAAAAAGGTGTCAAAACAGGAGGCTGAGAAGAGAAAAAGAGAAGAGCAGGAAGAAAAGGAGAAACTGGAGGAAGAGTACATGAAAGCTGAAAAAGAAAGGCAAAGAAGAGTTGCGGAGGAAGAAGAGGAACTAAGAAGGAAGGAGGAGGAGGACTTGGCCGAAGCCACACGACGGTCCATTGAGCAACAGTGTAGGACTGATGATCTGGGAGCCTCGAGCCAGCTGAGGGAAGAAGGGCCTAGCTCTAGCACGTAGGTACCAGAAGTCGCACTGCCCGCTATCCTTGAAGGCAAAGGCAAGGCCCTCCTCCATCCTATCCCCACCCTCATGACACCCTCCACCAAACCAACCACCCTCATCCCTAGCATCCCCACTAGCATGGAGGTTTCCAATTTCGTGGCCTTGATGCAATATTTTATCAGTAAAGAAATGGCCCGTGGAAAGAGCATAGAAACCATGGCCATGGGGCAAAAGAGACCAACCGCAGATGCTGAGTCGAGACAGGACTAGAAGCATCCGAAAGTGGAAGCTTCGACCACCCCAACCCACACAACAATGATGCCACCAACCAGTTACGACGAGTACGTCGTTGAGTTGCTCTCCCAATTGGAGAGAGCGAAGGAGGAAGAGAGGATGGTTGTGGCTGAGTTGGTGGCGGAAAAGGAGTCAGTAGCTGCCTTCCAGCTTGAGAAAACCCGCACAATAGCCATGCAACAATGACAGATCTTTGACCTCAAGTAGGAATTAAAGGCCTAGGAAGACATGGAAGAAAGCTATAAACAGTGGCTCGAGGATGAAAATCAAGAATTGGTGCAGATGTAGCGGGAATACAAGCTCCTCTTGATGCAACATGGGGAATTGGAGGTGAAAACCACCAACATCGAGCAAATGATGGAGGAACTAAATGCTAAAGAGGAGGAGAGAAAGCAAGAGAGGGAGCAGCAGCAAAGGAGATTGAGTCTATGACCGCGAGTCTATGACCGATCAACTGCACCTGTGAAGGAAAGAGCACGAGAATATGAGCAGAGAACTCAAAGCCCAGGAGCAAAAGCTCGTAATCCTGACATAGAAGCAGGGGGAGAGTATGGAAGGAATGAACAAAAGACTAGAGGAATGGGCCGTGCAGAATGAGAAACATGTGAAGATACTAGCACGGCACCTCGCTTTGGTGGCGAAAGAAAAAATCATGGCAGAAAGTAAAGCAGACATCGCCCAGATAGTCTTTAGTGCCTAGCAACAGGCCTTTCTCAATCCCCCTCCTTAGGTAGAGCACCGCACCCTGTCCTTTCAAGCATCACCAAGGCAACCAACCACTGACTTCGGAGGCCCCCGTCAACCACTTGCCATCCATTTGACTTCTCCAACCAACCTTACTACCACGCTTTCACGAGCACCTGAGTTTACACGTTACCTTGCCCTTATACGACTGCTTCGCCAACTGCCTCTTAAACACCAACAGTTGACATCTTAAACACCAACAGTCGACAAGAGTGCCATGGGATTGGCACCTGTCTCAGAGGGGGTAATGTTAACCCCAAGCCGAGAAGGCGGAAGAATGAATGAAAAAGCGAAAAGAAGATGGAGAAGGAGCAAAGACACGCAGGCAGCCTCTAAAGCTAAGCCGCGGCCAAAAGCGTAGTTTTAAATAAAAGGCACCTCAAAAACTCCAAAAACTCTTATAAAAGAGCACCAGGCTCCCTCCTGTGCCACTTGTAAAAGAATAGTCGAATATAGGCCTAGGGCATGAAGCAAAAAGAGGGAATTAGAAAAAGGGACATCGCCACAATGGCCGGTCATGTAAAAAGGGATGGCTGCCCATGGGGTTTTAGGGTTTGTATATATAAAGTTCAAAAAGTGAATGGAAGCTCATTCTTTGGTGTGTGGCTAACAAGAGCTCTTCTCTTCTTCTCCTCTTCTTGCTTGTGTGTGCTCTTGAGAGAGGGAGTGTGAGAGTGTGAGGGAGTGAGTGAGTGAGAGTGAGGGATCAAGAGGGTGAAGCTCTTCACCATCTCCTCTTCTCTTATTCTCTTCTCTTCCCTTCTCTTCTCTTGCACCCGCGGCTATGGTGGATGGAGATGGAGGAGGCTTGAGGATGCTTGAGCTAGCATCTAGGATCGTGGAGCTACCGGTGTGTGTGAGAGAGAAGGCAACTCATATCAGCATCAAGGTAAGCTCACTACACTTGCAGGATCGATGGCGTGTCAGCTATGTGAGAGGTAGCCATTAGAGCTTGCTTGGAACACTTGAAACAATAAGCGGTTCGTGGGTCTTGGCGGTTGAGCAAAAGCTCCCACACTTGAATTGAAATGCAAGGGTCTTCTTAACAAAATCAGGAAGAGGTCTAATCTTGTAATGCCAAGGCACACCTAAGATAACATCATAGTTACCAATGGGTGCAAGTAGAAAAGATTCTTGGTCGTGGTAATCCCCAATTCTAAGATTCAACTTCCCCTGGATAGGAGTAGAATTGGTTGTAAGTCCTTCAAATACCAAACATGATTGATATTCCCAATCGATCCGATGGAATTTGTAGCCTTTCAGCAGTATCCGCTGATACAAAATTATCTGTGGACCTTGGATCAAAGAGTATCAAAATTCATTGATTATTGAGTATCCCCCAATCCTTTAAGAGTTGTCTCTTCTTCTCATTTGAATGAGTGTTAGCTTGCACATCCAGAATAGAAATTGAGGATGGTGGAGGAGGATCTTTAATCACATTTGCTTCCTTCCTTTTGTGAGGACAATCAGGCTTCATATGCCCTAACTCACCACAAAGAAAGCACATTCCTTCCTCTCTGTACTTTTGTATCTCAGAGGGTGAGAGATACTTGCGCTTCTTCTTGTTACCCTCTAGCTTTGAATATTGGTCATGGGTAGAGGTAGGTCTTCTTCAATTAGTCATGTCTCTTGGTTGATCATAGAGCTTCTCTTGTCTTGCTCTATAAGAACTCATCTCTAACTTTTGAGATGTACCAGGTGTATGCAAACTTTTAGCTACTATGATGGTAGAATCCATCATGCGAGATAAGGTTTCATGTGGATACATCTTTATGGTTCTGTGTAAATGAGGGAGTAGGCTAGCTTCAAACTTCCTTTTCTTCTCTTCATTGCTAATCTCCATGATATAAGGAGTAACCTTGAGAAGAGTAGACCAAAACTTGTCCACATAACTAGTGACCTTCTCATGCTCTTTTTAGCCTAGCCAATCCCACTCCTTCGTGAGATCATTCTCAAAATCAAAAGGCAAGAACTGAGCATTATTGAACTTTTCCCAAGTCGTAGGTTTCCTTCCCTCCAAAATGAGAGTCAACCACCAATCGCTAGTGGTGTCTTTCAAGTGCATGCCTACATGCTTGAGCTTGGACTTTTTCTGAAAAATTACCATTAAAAAAAGAAACTTCAAATTGTCTAACATCTTAGCACGATCTCTCTTACCGGAGTAAGAGTCAAACTTTATGTCCTTATCCCTAGACTTGAAAGTCTTAGTCTTCTTAAGCTTGCTCCTCTTGTGGTCCCTCTTTGTCCATTTGTGGATTGCATGAGACTTAGAACCAAGAGAGTAGAAACTAGAAGATGAGGAGGAGGAGGAGGAACTTGAGTAATCAAGGGAGTAGCTGGTTGCTGAGGGAGACGACTTCCTCCTTATCTGCCTCACTCAAGGTGAGGTCTTTTTACTCTTATTGACCTGAAAGTCCTTCTTCCTTCCAAGAAGCTTCTCAGCAATTGGATGCTTTGCACCTTCACCATCAATTGATGCAATGGTGTTTCCTCTAGTATCACCATCTTTTGGAGGATTCGGTCCTTCACAAGTAGATTCTTCCCTTGCCCTTAAGTAGTCAATCAATTGACATACTTCGAGAATCTCCAACAAGCCACAATAGTCTGTCAATTGAGCCTGTAATTGCTCACTTGTAGGGACTTCATCAATTGCCATCTTTACCTTCTTCTTGCAAGGATCACCTTTACTTTGAGAAAAGCAAAGAGACCTGCTCTGATACCACTGTTATAAGATCCGAGATACACCTTCTTATATACTTAAAAGATATATGGTGAATATTATGATGGGGCAAAGAGAGAACGGATGAGAGAAAATAAAGATGTAGAGAGAAAGAGAGAGAGAGATAGAGAGATTGACAACACACTAGGGATTGGACGATGGGCCAGTCCCCCCCTTGTGGAGTTATATTATTGACAAGGAGCAAGCTCCTCCATTACACATAAACCAATTCTTAACTTGTAGATCTTGGAAACAAGATCACGGTTCCTTGCACGGTATACAACCGGCTAACACTTGTACAACTTGGAAATTGGCACCTTTTGATCCTTCTTGAGTCTCTCCTTCTCTCCTACACAATATGTGTAGGGATCTCCTCTTGGAGCCTGATTTCAGCAGAGCTTCTATAGCACTTGCACAACTCGAAGGTTGGAGAGCTTGAACGTACATAGATCCTTGCACGGTATACAACCAGCAAGCACTTGCACAACTCAAAAGTTGGCTCCTTTGATCTTCTTGATTTCTCTTCTTCTCTCCTACACAATATGTGTAGGGCTCTCTTCTTGGTGCTTGATTTCAGCAAAGCTTCCACAGCACTTTGTGAGACTTGAACCACCTTCTCTCCTCCTCTTGCATGCATGCAAAGTGATGCTTCCTTCACCTCCTCCACACCCAAGGAGAGCCTTCCTTTTATAGGCTCCAAGAGCTTCTCTCCTTGGAGAGAGACTTGAGTACCAAGATTGAAAAGGTTGATCTTTATGCAAGATGTGGCTATTCCAGGACCTACTCTACAGCACAAATTTTGAAATCTCTCTGTGCGTTGCTCAGATGGAAAAACATCCAACATAAAAGTTGTAGATCTCGCCATTTTCGATAAGCTAAGCGAGCTGTTTTTAGAGATCGGCTTTCTATTGCAAGATATTTTAAAAATGGATTCATCATGTCTTTTTAAAGAAAAGTAGATTTTTAAACTCTATTCTAAACTTATGGTCCATGCAACCACCGTGAGCCATAGATAAGGAGAGTTCATTAGATTGCCTTAGGCCTCAACCTTAAGATTGAATTCTATACAAAATCTTATGTCATTTTAGATCTTAGAAAGAGAAAATCACTTCTCTCGTCACTTCCAGAGGATCACATCTCTCGTCTTTCTTAGTGAGAAAATTACCTCTCTCATCTTTCTTAATGAAAGAAAAGACTTGTAAGGGAGAGGATGACCCCAGATGAATGCAATCCTCATTACACATAAGTAAACATTCCCAAGCGTTCTCAGAAGCACAAATAAATACATATACACAATGCTAATGTACTTCTTCTTCTTAGAATTCAATCCATCTTCATTTATGTGTAACTCCTTGGTTCTTGTGTACACTCTTACACTTGGCAGACACTTCCTTCCCCCTTCATAACTTGTATTGCTTGTACCAAATATCCCCGTCGCAGTGCTTTGATCATCCCATTAAGTGATGCACTAGGAATATTTGTCTCCAAATGGTCTCATGGCCATGCTAGATCATCATCAACACTTAAAGAAAAATGAGTCATTGATTTATTGACATAAATTTACTAAATAGAGAACACGCAACAAGCAATCAATTTAGTGACAGTGAGGGTGTGAAAGTGAGAATACAAGTGAGGGACTTGGAGAGTGAAGCTTCTCTATTGTCTCGTATTCTTCTCTTATTTCCCTTATTCTTCCATAGCTTGGATGATGAAAGATAAAGCATGAGGATGATGTTGTGACATCTCCTTCTTGTCTATGTTTCCTCTTTCTATTGGAGCGCTTAAGGAGCACATTGATAGATTTGTGGGAGTGAACTAAAGGTGCATCACTTGAATCATGAGGCCACTTATAATGCATGAAGGCAAGAAGGTGGGTCTATTATGAACTCTTGGTCACTTGCTTTCTTGCTTGCTTGGGATTTGAGGAGAGAGTAGATAGCCATGAGATGAGATTGTGAGCCGACCATGTGAGAGGTGGTTGAGTTGAAGAGCATTGAACTCTTGAAACGATAAGAGTCTATCTAATATCTCGTTCATCATGTGCATAGCTTGACAATTTTGGTTTCCTTGTCGAGACATATAAAATCAATCACTCTATGACCACCATGCATTAGAATAGGAGGCTTGTCCACTTGAGATTGGGATTGAGAGGCAAGGGATTGATCTCTCAATTTCACACTGTGCTTAATTAGAAACTTGTGTGGCTAGACTAGGCTAACATAGAAAATCAACTTAATTGCATTGTTTTGTGTGGGTTAGATAAGTAGGAGTTAAATGTCAATAAAAACTATGAAGGTCCCAAAAAACCCATTGATTGACTATAGCAACATGTAGATTAATTATTGCTACAATAAACTCAACATGCTTTAGGCTTAGTCAATTTTTAGACATCATTATGTGTGTTAGAGAAGCAATAAACAATAGAACAACTCAATTCAAGAAGCCCATGATGCTCTTTGGATGAAGCCCCCATAGTCACTCAAGTGCTAACTCTCCCCTTGAGTGGAGAGATGCCCACTTGAATGATTGCATTTGAGCAAACTCAAGTGAAAGGAAAGAAAAGGAAAAAAATAGAGTCGAGTGGCACTTGAGTGCATGAGCAAGGAGGAGAGAAAGGTTGGAGATAAATGCCAGTCAAGTGGAATCTAAGAGGGAAGTTAAAACAATATCTTAAAAATGGTTCAAATGAATAAGCATTATGCTTTAAGGAGAGAGAGGATATTTTAAAATGTATACTTAAGGGAATAACTAGCTTGTTAGGGTGTAACTATTAAGCTTCTTTGACTACATCAAAGGGATTGAAAGGAATAATAAATGTGATGATAGCTCCTTGCTTCAGGCCCATATTAAGTTAGAGACAAGGACATTCAAGTCCTTCCACTGTCACTTGAAGCATTTTAGCTAAACTCGAGTGTTTCAATTGCAAGGAACTTAAGATCTCAACAAACACTAGAGGGTATTAGAAAGGTAGAGCACTCGATAGCAAGAGGAGACTAAAGGTGGTAAGCACTCAAGAGCTCTAGGCACTTAAGTACACTTAGAGATGATTTGCACCACTAGAGAGTTGGGAAGACTTTAGACTCAAATGCAAGAGTCCTAACAATTGATTGCACTAGAAAGCACTAGCACTTGAGTGTTTGAGCATTCTAGGACCCCTTCAATCTTATCTCATCTTGTTTGAATGGGGAAATAGCAAAGTTAGGGAGAAGCAGGGAAGTGATGAAGCCTTTAGGATCTAGTGGAAAGCAAAAAGAGAGCAACGAGATCTAAGACACATAGAAAAGCTTTGAGTTGAACAAGTAGGAAGGAGTGGAGGGGGAAGTAGCTATAGGAAGAGGAAGTGAAGTGCAAGAGAAGAAAGTGAGAGTGGTTGCATAAGAAATAGAAGAAAATGAGGCAAGCTTGAAGCATAGGAGGTTCGGTGTCATCAACTTCTAGACTGCATAGGTACTAGCCTAGGTTCAATTCTCGATTCCTTACAATTGTTTAAAAAAGAATTGATTAAGTTTTGGCTTGGAATTGCAATCAACATATGAACAAGATGACTAAAGCACCCAATTGTGATTAAAAGTCACTCAGCTCTAGGGTATTGACATATGCTTGAGCACCTCTCTTTTGCTTACTCAATTACCTACTCAAGTATCTCTTTATATAGCCAACTATCATGGCACTTGATTGGAGTCAATGTAGTTGAAGACTTGATGACATTGACTCAACATAAAGCCTCAATCAAGAGACTCAACTTGAGTAGAATGAGCCACTTGGATCCAACCCCTAGGCATACTCCATTTTTTAGTTGTCAAGAGCAAGTGATCACCACATGCACTTGAATAATAGCCAGTCAACACTCGATAGTAAGTGATTGGCACGGGTGACTTGACACAATTAGAAGATTATTTCCCTTTGATTATAGCTTTTTGGACATAGATGGATTGTTTTATGTGCTCTTGATCTCTCATAGCCTCTCACATTAGGAGTTTCTAAGCCTCACTATCTCTCTGGTCTAGCTTGACCACAGATATCAATCTAGTTGATATATCAAAATAGAGCAAAAATAACTAGATGGTACAAGAGTACTCACCAAGTTGTAGTCTAGAAGAATCCAATGAGCTTCCAAGCTCCACTAATTATGATGCTGCAAAAGTCCAAGTTCCTCACTTCTCAATGTTGTGAGCTTGTGCATAAGGAAGCACACTCCTATGTATCCTCCAAGTTGAAGCAATCTCTCTCTCTCTCTCTCTCTCTCTCTCTCTCTCTCTCTCTCTCTCTCTCTCTCTCTCTCTCTCTCTCTCTCTCTCTCTCTCTCTCTCTCTCTCCCCACCTATCTATCAACTCTCTATTGAAATTTCTCTCTCCCTCTCTCTCGTAATCTCACTTTGTTCAAGTCACCTTCGAGAAAAGAGGAAGGAAGGAAGAGAAATAAATACTTCAATCAAGAAGAAAAGGCTACCCAGTAGCTCTCAACAACTTTAGAGAAGCACGTGACCTTTCCATGTAAGGCTAGAAATGTACATAAGAATTCAACTTAGAAGATGGAGGCAAAAGAAGATAACCTCATTTGATTCACAACCATGAGAATGGTTTTGTTGCTTCATGGAAGGAAGAGAAATAAATACTTGAATTAAGAAGAAAATGGTACCCACTAGCTCTCACCCAACTCTAGAGAGGTAGGTGACGTGTTTTCACAAGGCTAGAAATGTACATAAGAATTCAACTTAGAAGATGGAGGCAAAAGAAGATAAGCTCATTTGATTCACAACCATTAGAATGATTTTGTTAAATTTTTACCCACCTTAAATATGGTTGGACTTTGTGTACATTTGGGTGGTCTCTTATGCTTGACATTATGCATATATATTCCACATTTGTCAACCTTTGAGTTTTTGACCTATTGACACGTCTTTTTTAATTCCATTGACTCATTTGTGCATAATGTATTTATGTGCATGTAATCTTTAAATTATGATTTGCATGGGAGTAATCTTAGTGCCACTTGAGAATGATTTTAACATGGTTGTTTGGGGTTCCTAGATATTAAATCTTATTTTGTCAATTGTTTTGGAGCATTTGACACTTTCGTACCATTTTTTGGTTTTTTCACATTTTGAGATCTATTTTCAACCATTGGTTTTGAGATCTATTTTCAACCTTTGCTTTAGTTTTTACCACTGTGATACAATCAATGTATTATCGTGCTGTCATTTTTGCTTTAATTTTTTTTCTTTTTACCCCTACAATCTTGAATTATTTGTGGCCAACCTTGAAAAGGGTTAACCCCCCCACCCCCAGGAATATTAGTCCCCTAGCACATACCATTGGAGATAGCATGCTTCAACTCACATGGTAGATGTGGAATGCTATAGTGCAAAAGTTTAGGTAAGGAAGATCATATGTTATACAACTCAAGGTATTGTGCAGATTGAGGTATTGGGCTTCTATGCTCCCCCATAGAAATGAGTGCCTGTGTTGTGGTGTGCCAAGACAAGAGTATCAATATGAGGGAGTACCACTATGTGGATTTTATAGATAGATGTTAATATGAGATCAACATAAACACTAGAGGCAAGGATTGAAGGAAACTTGAGGTAGGAGATGATGTTGATGATGCTCAAGGTGGGTGACTAGAGGTAAGTGACTCAGGGATAGTTGAGTTGGCAAGATGTCCACTATGATGAGGGTAAAATCAAGGTATCTTGAGTGTGTGCACAAGGGATAATGTGAGTATTCTAATTCCAAGAGTATCAGCAAGGTAAGAGGTGTTCATAAGTTTGAGGTGAGATGAGTGCATGCACTCAACCTAGTGCCAAGGAGAGAGGAGACCTCCAAATGTGTGGGTAAAGTTGAACTTCAAGGTCATGGCTATGGATCATCCAAAGAAAACACCAATTAGGCTTGAAAAATGTTAGATAATGATAAAAAATAACAACAAAAAGGGTACAAAGTTTTGATATTGACTTCTCACAATCCCTCAAGCATAAAGAAGTCCAAACTATGTGCTGGAGAAGCTTTTATGGGTCATTGCTACTCACTAGTCATGTTTAATCTAGGTCAAGATTGGGGGAAGGTTGAAATGGGTGCAAAACCTACATATTTAGCCTAAAAGATTGCAATTGTCCATATTAGGCCATCTTTCCATGATAAAAGCTCCAAATATGCACAATCTATGTTTGGATAGGTCCTTAAACAACCCTCAAGAGACCCCTTAAAGCCTCTACAAGACGAATGAATATCCAACCATTGTCTATCAAAAACCCAAAAATTGCAAATAAAAACTAGAAAATTTAGATAAAATAGTGAAGTGGAATGGTCCTTTAGCTCCTCAAACAATATAGCACATGATGCCCCTAAACAATGTAGGCAATGCCATCAAGGAAGAGCTAAGTAAGCCCTACCAATGTGGGTTGCAATTGCATGCTAAAATATCATGGTTTCTTGCTAACAAAAATTCTCAAAGGCACCGATTAGAGCAAGTTTCAGGCTTTTTATAAATGACGCAAACATTTGAATCACAAAATTCATTTGGTACACCTAACCACAATACAATCTAATTAGCTAGTTTAAGAAGGTAAACCCTATCCAACTCTTATGATCACACAAATATGGTATCAAATTAGAGAATTCAATGCATGTACATCAACAACTCAAAAATGCTCACCAATTCTTTGATGACAATCAAGTATTCAAGCTCTCTATCAATGTAATCCCTAATTAGCTAGTTACTAAAGGTTTCCAATGGTGCATGCACTCACACATATGCCATCATTCCAATATCACATGCACTCATATATATGCCATCATCCCATCAAAATTAGTAAATAACCATTACAAATCATAGATTTTTAAGCAAAATTCAAGCCCAATTTAATCATTCCAAAGTCTCTTTCCATACATGCAAAAATATACCAATGAATATACCATCGAACATATTGGCATTGTTATTGATGACTATACAGACTTAAATTGTTTTTTTTTGCCTTCATGTTGAGAAAATCCCATAAGTGAACGTGCCATCTACTATAGTGTAATTACTAGAGGAGAACACAAGACCCATATCTCACCATAGATGTTGCATAATGATATACAATAGTAACAAGATCAAAGAAAATTTGTCACAAAAATAGAAAATAAAAATGTCTCTAAACATGTTACATAATGGCATTTGCAACATCAACAATGACATTTTAGCAAACATAAGATTATGGTGATTTTGTTCTCTCTTAACATATCACTACTAAACACATTCTAATTATTGTTTTGGAACACTTTGTGCCACTTTATTGATATATACCTAGCATTTCTTATCCTTGCCACATGTACAATGAGGCATTTCCAAGAAATTAAATCTCTACTTGTCAATATTGACCGATGTTCACATTACACAACCTCTATATGTCACTACCTCTCACATTCCCTTCACGTTTCAATATGTAGGTTTGTCCTTCGGATTTGAATCTTCATACTAAATGATTACCAAAAACATACATTTGTGGATCTCAAATTTGTGTGAGGGATCTCAAATTGTAGTTGAATGCACACACATGCACATAAAACATTTACATGAGTACTTTATTGTTTATGGGTAGTAAGGGTCTCCACCATAAGTTAATAAGTAATCATAGTTTTATGTGACTAACCTTTATTGATTTTCCAATTCCCCTAACTAAGTAGGGCTTTTGTGACATTGATATAATAAGTCTCATTGTTGCACATGGCTATCTTTAAATGATGAAATAAAGGGATGTAGTGTAAACTAACCCTCCAAAATCCTTTTAGGGAGCCATAAAGAGGCACTTCACATGTGGTGTCATTTTCCCTAAATTGTGCCACATGTGCATGCTCACATGCAAAGAAGGCTCAATCAACTAGATCTTCTGAAAACAAGACCACCCTTATAAATTGGATCCATTTTGGGGTAAGTTTCCTTCCTTTTACATCGTTTATCCACCTAGGAATAGTTTTGAGACTACTTTGAATCAAAGGCTAATAAAAGTTCACCATCTCATGTTACTTCAATTGCCATTTTTAGTCATCAGTTGAATAAGGTTTAGGAATTGATTATTACAATGACAAGTGCATGCATGTACTAATTGCTAGAGAAATTTTCTAAATGAATATCTTACATGCTCCTTATAATGATTTATCTCATTAAATATGATCAATCGTGCATTGAGTATCTATTATGGGTCACTTAAGCTTTGCCCTTCTTACTCTGTCAAGTGAAAAATATGTCTTTGGTGTTGAGGAGGTGCTAATTGTAGGGCATATGTGTGGCCCCTACTTAGTTATTTATTGGGTGTGCCTTAATGTGCCACAGGCAATTGTTGTTTCAATTTGTCTTATTGTGCCTTGTTTATTCCATATGCCTTTTGTACATTAAGAAAAGCATTGTTTTATTCCACTTTAGAGATCTATTCCTTGTATTGGTCATTTTGTACATTCATCGTATTGGTAAAATGTCACTAAATTGATTGCTTATTACGTATTTTATATTTAATAAATTTATGTCAATAAATTAATGACTCACTTTTCTTTAAGTGTTGATGATGATCTAGCATGGTCATGAGACCATTTAGAGACCAATATTCCTAGTGCATCACTTAATGGGGTGATTAGAACACTGTGACATGGATATCTGGTACAAGCAGTACAAGCTATGAAGGGGGAAGGAAGTGTTTACCAAGTGTAAGAGTGTACACAAGAAGCAAGGAGTTACACATAAATGAAGATGGATTGAGTTCTAAGAAGAGGAAGTACATTAGCATTGTGTATATGTATTTATGTGTGCATCCGGAGACACATGGGAACATTTACTTGTGTGTAATGAGCATTGCATTCATTTGGGGTCATCCTCTCCCTTACAAGTCAAGGTTTAAGGTCTTTTCTCTCTTAATGAATTAAGGAGAGAAGTCTTTCACAGAAAAGACGAGAGAGGTAATTCTCTCACTAAGAAAGACGAGAGATGTGATCCTCTAGAAGTGAGGAGAGAAGTGATTTTCTCTTTCTAAGGTCTAAAATGACACAAACATTTGTGTGGAAGTCAATCTTAAGGTTGAGGCCCAAGGCAATCTAATGAACTCTCCTTAAGGTGATTGCATAGACCACAAGTTAAGAGTACAGTTTAAAATGTTGTTTTTCTTAAAATAGACATGGTGAATTCATTTTTAAAATATCTCACAATAAAAAGACAATCTCTAAAAATGGCTCATGAGAGTTAATCAGAAACAATGAGATCTACAACTTTTGTGTTGGACGTTTTTTCATCTGAGCAACGCATAGAGAGATAATTGGTGCTACAGAGTAGGTCCTGGAACAGCCACATCTTGCATGAAGATCAACCTTTCCAATCTTGGCACTCAAGTCTCTCTCCAAGAAGAGAAGCTCTTAAAAGCCTATAAAAGAGGAGGCTCTCCTTGGGTGTGGGGGGGAGGAGGTAAAGGAAGCATCACTTTGCATGCATCCAAGAGGAGAAGAGTGTGCAAGTACTGCGGAAGCTCTGCTGAAATCAATTGCTACAGAAGCTCTGTTGAAATCAAGCTCCAAGAGGAGAAGAGAAGGTGCAAAAGCTACAGAAGCTTTGTTGAAATCAAGTTCCAAGAGGAGAAGAGAAGGTGCAAGTACTGCGGAAACTTTGCTGAAATCAAGCTCCAAGAGGAGATCCCTACGTGTAGGAGAGACTCAAGAAGAATCAAAAGGTGCCAACTTCCAAGTTGTGCAAGTGTTAGCCGATTGTATACCGTGCAAGGAACCGTGATCTTGTTCCCAAGATCTACAAGTTAAGAACTGGTTTATGTGTAATGGAGGACCTTGCTCCTTGCCAATACTATAACTCCACAAGGGGGAGAATTGGCCCATCTTCCAGTCCCTAGTGTGTTGTCGATCTCTCTATCTCTATCTCTTTCTCTATACATCTTTCTTTTCTCTCATCTGTTCTCTCTCTGTGCCATCATAATATTCACCATATATCTTTTAAGTATATGAGAAAGTTGAGCATGTATCTCGAATCTTATAACATCAAACCTCATGTGGGAGATAGAGGCAAGGTAGTGTAAAACACATCATACAAGCCTCAAGATCAATAGGGAATTATTTCGTATACTTATTCTTTTACATTAAATTTGCACTTTGTATTGTTTATATTTTCAAATTATATTTTGAGTGTGCTTGTTTTTTATAATGTGGTAACTTTATATTTCAAAAGTAAAGAGAGTAAGTACAACATCACAATGGATGCAGCATGCTAGGCCATAGATAAAAAATTCTTTAAAAGAACTTATAGATCTAGTGATAGGATTTAAGGTGGGCCAATATGGCTACAATGTCATATATCAGGGATTATAGAGCTAAGAGCTAGTTAGGCATGGACTCCTCTTGAAAGCTACATCATTCCTCTTAGACTAGATTAACTTGAGCATAATTGCACTAGCCAGATAAATAAGCTTCCAATTGGTTGTGTCAAGAGTCCCTTTATCACCAAAGAAGGCTATTGTGAAACCAAATAAGGACTTTAGGTGTGCTCTATCTAACCATTTCTTGAGCATTCTCTAGAGAGGGTAGATGAGCATATAATCCCAAAATAGGTGCTTGTTAGTTTCTTCACTTGTGCCACAGAATGGGCACATAGGTGAGATAGGCATTCTTGATGCTAGTAGGCTCACAAGGGGAGCTTCTTAATTATGAGCTCTGAGCTTGAACGGTGGGGTAGCTTTCTGAAATTTCTTGAGTCTTCTTTTCTATGTTGACGATCGGGCTCTTGGGTGCTCCTTTTTCCATGTTTGATAAATGATCATTGGGATGGTTGGGTTGAGATGCTTGAAGTCTTTAGCACCACTAGAGCATTTAGGAAGTAGTTTTCCAAAAGGCCTTTTAAGAGTGCTTAGAAGGGGGGAGGGGCTTGCCTATTGTCACAGTTGGCCAATCCTCTCGTATAGATTGTATCACATCACTTAAATGTTGAGTGGTATGCATGTCCAAAGGAAAATGGGGCTATAGTAGTTTAGGGGGTATCTTGCAATGAGCATATGGGTGCCAGTCTTGGGTTTTGGTGTATAGATGCCATAGGGGGATTGTATGCATGTGAGTAGAGCCATATATTGCAGTTGAGAGAAAAGTCTCAGCCCTACTATTGGGTGATGAGTGAGCAACTAGCCTCGATGAGGATTTCTTACCACAACTTGGCAAGCCCTTAGGCAATCTCCGATTGGGGGATTTTGATGTGGAGTGAAGGGCATTCAATCACATCCTACAAGTAGAGAGTGTCCGTAGATTAAGCCCTGTAGGCAATGCTTTAACAAAAAAGTCCAAGGATGAGCTTGAGCCATTCTCCCAATAAGACTAAATGTTGGTCTCTTGGATTTGTCTTCTAGAGCCTCCAATCCTGCTTCACCTTCATCCTTATGCAAAGTGAGGAGATCCCAACCTATTTGGGAAGGTTTCTTATTGTCCTTGCTAGATTGAAGGAACTATCTAAAAGGTTTCTCCTATTGTTGCCAAGCATGCTTAGAGAGGGAAATAGTGAGGCAATATTGATAGTAGACAATGACAATATGTTCTTGGTCACATTAATTCTTCTTGCCAAAGAGATAAGGGTTGAGAACCATTCATTAACATTGCTTGTAAATTTATGGGCAAACCACTCAAACCTTTTCCTCAAGGTCTATAGGTGCATCAACATATTTGATCATCTTCCAAGGTCTAATAACTCTAAAGCCATAGTGAAAAATCCACTTCTAGAGATCTCTCCAAAAGAGAAAAAGTAGTTTTGTCTTGATTGCTTTGATTTTGGAGTCCAAGAGTGCAACAAACTCATTATAGGTCTTTAGGAGTTGATCAATTGATACTTTCTCTATTGTACCATTGGAGTGTTGCCATATACTTGTGTAGCCATGATGTCCCCATTAGAAAAAGGGAGGCCTTTGATTTTCCTAGCTTGAATATTTTCATCTATCTTGTAGAGCAATGGGTCAAAAACAAGGGTGAACAAAAGGGGGGACTATCGGGAAACCCTGTCAAACGGATCTCTTCAAGAAGAAGGGTCTTGAAACAAGGCCATTGATGTTGAGTGGAAAGGCACTCTTGAAAAGGCAACCAATCATGTTGATGAAGATGGGGCCAAATCTAAATGCCTTGAGAAAATTAAGGATGAAAGACTAGCCGATCTGATTGTATACTTCTCCAAGTCCATGTTGACTGGGACAAAGTAGTCTGTAAGAGAGTGGATGATCAATAGAGAAAACTAGATCCAATACATCATCATGGATATGGCAACCATATACAAAGCTATATTGTCTAGGATGAATAATTCTAGAAAACATATGTTTGATTCTAGTAGCAAGCACCTTAGCAAAGTTTTTATAGCTATAATTTAGCATTGTTAGTGGGTGCTAGCTAGAAACTTTCATGGGAATAGAGGAATTGGGAAAAAGCTTGATCAACCCTTGCTGAAACTCTTCCATCATAGCCCCTAATTGCCTAAAGTGGTTAACTAGCTCAACCAAGTCACTAGAGCATGTCTCCCATAGCTTTTGGAAGGACTCCACGAGAATCCCATCTAGTCCTAGAGACTTACCCACCCTCATTTAGGAAACCACATCCTTGATTTCCTTAGGAGAAAAGGGCTTGTCAAGAAAAAGTGCTTTGTTGTTTGGGATAGGCACCACACAACCTTCAAGGAAGTCCCTCATCCTCCTATTATAGTTATGTAGGTTCGAGGGGGTTCCATACCAATGATCAAGGCTAGATGGGTTTCAAATGTCAAGGCAATCTCATGGACTATTCTATAGCCATTCACATGTAGGTGCTTCAATAGCAACAATAGTTTTCCTTTTATGTTTGACTCAGAGCACACTGAAGAAGAACTCTGACAACCCATCACCCATAAGTTCCCATTTTCCTTTGATTTGCACCTTGGCCGCTTGGATCCTATTCTTCTCCTAGAGTCAAATGAAGTTCTCCATGCTGATGAGCAAATGTTGCATCCAATTATCATTAGGAGAAGCGGAGAGCACTTTGAGTAGGTATTGCCTTGTATAGGATGCAGAGGCATAGTCTCGACATATTTCTTGAACCTTCTACCTACCAACAAACTTAGATAGATTTGTGATGACATGCATACATCTTTTCCATTTGAAAATTGGAGGTAGAGCTAGATCCAAATTCTACCATTAAGTCATGCTAGCTTCCTTTAGGAACCATTGGTCCTCAAGAAATGAGAAATTGAGTTTGAAAGGGGGAGGACTACCTTCGAAGCTTCGTGCTAAAACGATTTTCATTGTTGCTAAGATAGAAACTTGTTGATTAGAGGCACTTACATGATGGATGCCTCTAAGGTTGCATTGGCTGCCTATCTACCAAGCACCTTGGGGGCGAGGTAGCATCTATCTAGCCTACTTGTTCTTTGTGCAAGGATGGTATGTTGATTGTGCCATGCAAAGAATTTGGAGGGGCATTCTGGGTCCAAGGTAGTGATGTCTCTCTTAGTTGAGCCTACTACACTAGTTCATTTGTCTCTCCTCTAGGAGCATGCAAGTAACTCTGTAGAGGTGAGCACAAGCTCAACTGCCAAGACCCATGGACCGCTTATTGTTCAAGCATTTCAAGCGAGCACTAATGGCTACCTCTCACATAGCCGACGTGCCATACCTCTCTATGAGTGTAGTGAGCTCACCTTGATGCCCGATTGAGTTGCTTCCTCTCTCAAGCACTCTGATAGCTCCGTGATTCTTGAGGCAAGCTCCAGCATCCTCAAACCTCCACCTCCAAGCTCCACCCTCCATAGCCATGCACGAGACAAGAGAAGAGAAGAGAAGAAGAAGAGAGGTGATAGAGGAGGGCTTCACCTCCAAGATCCCTCACCCTCACACACACACACACTCACTCCCTCACTCACTCACACTCCTCCCTCAAGCACTCACATGCAAGCAAGAGAAGAGAAGAAGAGAGGAAGAAGAGTCCACTTTGCCACACACCAAAGAATGAGCTCTTATTCACTTTTTGAACTTTATATACAAAACCCTAAATCCCTTTTGGGTGGTGATCCCCTTATTCTCTTTTTTACATGGCCGGCTGTAGTCTAGGCCCTTTTTCCCATTGTCCTCCTATCTTCCTAGCTTCCTTCCTACCGCCCAGTGCTCTTAAAATAAATCATGGTGTGCCTTACACTCTTTAACAAAAGTATTGACTTGCGCTTTTTTCTTGTGCGCCTCTCTCCTTGATTTAGGACTTCTTCACACTTCTTGTGTTTCTCGATTTTTTCTTGGCACGCCTTCGTCTTCCATTCCACTTTTTCCTTGGCCTTGTCTTTTGCTTTAGATTTTCTGGATTTTCCACCTTGTTCGTCCGAGGGTGAACATTACCCCCCTCCTAGATGAGTGCGTGTCCCATGCCACTTGCTGGGTGGTGAGTCGGACGGTGTTGCTACGGTAGCCAAGTGGCTTTTTGAGTTTGTATACAAGCTGTGGTGGGGAGTGTGTTGGAGGGATTTATGGAACCAAAAGATCCTTGAGTTGGGAATGAACCTTGGTGTTGGAGGGATTTATGGACCTGTTGGAGGGATTTATGGAATAGAGAGGCCCTTGAGTTTGAAATGAGCCTTGGTGCTGGAGGAAGGCTGGCGGATGGATTCGATTTTGAAATTGAAGGTAAAGTCGGACATATTTGTTGTTTACCCCTTTGTGGCTGCCGTCTCTGACAAGGTTTTAAATGAGCTTCTTCATTCAATTTTTGACTAGGGCCATTGCATCCGCCCCTTGCTTTGTTGTACCTGCATGGTGACATGTTGCATAAGAGGGGGAATACATTGCATGGATGATGGGGTCACTGGAGTTGGTGGTGGGAGCCTTTGTTTTTACATGGGAAGAAAAGAAGGTGCACTACCTGGGGGTGTGTCTGCCTTACCGTGAAGTGCATGGTGTCGGTGCTTGTGGGACTGGGAGATGGGTCCAAGCCCTTGGTGTGTCCCACACTTGAGGATCCAATTTGTGCATAGGGGAGGTGCAGTGCGTGTAGCTTAGGGTGATAGGTCTAACCATAGGCGAGTGTTATGTCCCTAGGTGTGTCTTGCCCTTGATGTGCCCTAAGCGTGAAGTGGGGGATCAAAATGAGGCTAAGGATTTAGGGATGGAGTTGACCAATTGGGGTTACTGGATACACCTAACTTGAGAACCCCTAGGTGCAGTGACTGTGATCGATGTGCAACTTGTAGTGCCTTTTTTTTTGCCACAGTTACATAGTCGTGACAGAAGTTAGTCTTTGTCATCGGAGTGAGGTGGAGAAGGGGGCTTAATATATTTATTAAGGAATCAACGACTTTGGAGATACCCCTTGAGGTTTAGGCGGACTTGAAGGGTGGTCGTGGAGAGGAATGGATGATTGCATCGGGTGAAGCAGCTACCATTCATATCCTCTAAAAGAGCTAAGCAAAATGAAGGCATTAGAGTAGCTCGCATCATTAGTTGAGCCATCACGCAACTATCTATAGTGCTAGGATCAAAATGGAGTATTGGGAGGCCGCGCTCTTGTAGGGTGGGGTCTTGCCTAAGGAGTATCCTAAGTAATCTAAGGTAATTGCAAGTAGTAATAAAGGCCGGGTCAGGGCATGAAGATAATTCATTAGTGAATTGGATTAGGGTATCATACAAGTTTTCTGACATGAAGACGAGGGCATCTTCATACGTAGTACAATGAGGGTTATAGATTACAGGGAAGTCGTAGCCACCTTGGACACTGGAGTCAAAATCCACTCCCACCCTTCAAGGGTAGGGCATAAAGATTGGGTCATTTCGCTCTAAGGGTTGAGTGTTGCCAAAGGCCATGCAGGTGTCCAAGTTGGTGTCGCAGACCTTCTTCTCCATGTAGGTTGACATTCGCAACTAGGCATAGACCTTGGCACTTCAAAAACTTTATTTTTCCAAAATTCAACATCTTTAGTGGCCCATAATGTGGGGTTCTACACTCTCTCCTCCAGCCATTTCTGTCCGAGCCGGCTTCCAATGTTAATCACTTCCTCCACCATCTTGATGGGCAAAACCCTACGCAAGGTGGTGGGGAACTGGAAGTTAAAACGAAGGGGCTTTTAGACATTTCTTGCCTCTCTCAGATTACAAGGTCGGAGTGAAAGCTTGCTAGGGCATTGTCCTCACATGGTGGGATAGGTGCCTGGGGTGCCCTCACTCCCTTGGCGTTCCATTTTCTCCTTGTCTCCTCCACCATTTGTTTTCTTTTTTCCCTTAGTGCTGCCTCTCTTTATGTAGAAGTGTCTATGTGTTGCTGCTCTTCAGGCCGTTGCGGGGAAGGAAGTGGTGGGACAAGCTCCTCTTCGCATGGTCCCATTTCCAAGTTCACATCCACCTCTCTTTCCTGGCTTGGCTCTTGCTGCTCTTCTTCGATGAACCCGAGAGCATCCACTTCCTACGTGGATAGGCCTGCCAATAGGAGATAATGGCATTGCTCTTCTAGGCTTGTGACCCCGCTAGGTTGTGGCGGTATCTCCAGTCCTGCTTTCAATGCTCTATGAGCCATTCCCAATTTCCTTTTCATTACCTCTATGGACTCTCCCTCTTCTGTTTGGGTGACGTCCAGTAGGGTGTCCAAGAAGGTGTGTTGATGGGTCTGGAAGCTCACTTGGGCAACCTCTGCTATGCTTTCAGTAAGTATTTTTCCTTTTTCTACTTGAGCGAGACGGCGTGCCAAGGCTTTAACTCTTTTTTCATCTTCTGCCCTCCTGTTCATATCTTCGAGGCTTTCCCCTTGCCTCTGAGCCATCACTGTAAGTCTGTGTTCTTGGTCTTCCATCTTTGTCTTTAGCTTTTGCTGCTCTTCTTGTGCTGTGGTAGCATCTTGGGTTAGTTTTTCCACCTCCCTTTCATACTTGCGAGCTCTTTCCTCCCTCAACTCCTCCAGCTCTTCTGTGGCTTTAGTGATTTTCTCCATTTCAGCTTGTATATATTTGTAGCGTGCCACAATCTCTTCATTGTGTTGCCGTAGGTGTCGTGTGGCTTCAATTTCTTCATTCAACCGCACCTGCCATTCAGCTTCTGTCTCTTCCTTAGCTTGTAGCTGCTCTTTCAGCTCATTGACTTCCCTTTGGGCCATGGCCATTTGGCGTGTCCTCTCCAACTGGGATGCAGCCATGGCCTCCTTTTCCACTTCGATCTCTACTATTGTGGTTCTCTTCTCCTTCTTGGCTCTCTCTAATTGAGAGAGAAGCTCCTTGACATACTCGTCATATTCTTTGGGCGGCCTATCTATTGTGGGGACGGAGGTTGTAGAGCCTGCCACCTTTTGCCTCTTAGGGTCTCGCCTTGACTCGGCATCTGTGGTAGCCGGTCTTTTGCTTCCCACCAGGGGAGTTCCTTCTCCTGCTCCTTGGCCAATTTCTTTATTTACAAAGTATTGGACCCAAGCCATTAGGTTACTGGTGTCCACCTGGGTCGTAGAGCTGGGAGTGGAGATGGCTGTGGTGATGGTGGGTGTCAGGAGAGTGGGAATGGGGGTGATTGAGGCTTTGCCCTTGCCTTCTTGCACCACAGGTGGCACGAATTCTGGCACTTGGATGCTCGAGCTTGGCCCTTCGTTTCTGATTGGGCTCGTAGGTTTCGGCTCGTCGTGCCTAGACTACTGCTCAATGGACCTGCGCGTGGCAAGGGCTATGTCTTCCTCCTCCTTTTTTCTCAACTCCTCCTCCTCTTCCTGGTTTCGCTTTCTTTCCTCCTCGGCCTTTTTGGACTCTCTGCGGGCCTTTTGCAAGTCTGCCTTTTCTTATTTCCTCCTCTTCTCTTCCTGCTATTCTTGTGTAATTTTCTTATTCGTCTTCTTAGCCTTTTCTCGACTAGTTTTCTCTTGTTATTCCCTATCTTCTTCTTCCTCACTCAGTGTCCTTCCACTAGACTACACCTCCTGTTCTTGGTGAGGTGGCGACTTGCTTGGTGTTTCATCCACCCCTTCTCCTCCTTCTTCTTGCCCTTGTCCCAAAGCTTCCCTGATGGTCCCAGTGAGGACCTCTTCGAATCCAATGGTTGCAGCCTTTGAAGATGAGGCTTTCCTTTTAGCTTTGGTGGCGGGAGATTCTCCTTCGGCAGCATGTTCTCCCATTGCCAAGGCTTTTGCTGAGGTCTCAATGGTCTTTCTCACAAAGCCGTTGAGGTTCACTTCATCCAACGACCTTGCTGTGATGCTCTCTAGTAGGGGGATGTTGATGCAGCTCATGATGGTGTTGTATCATAAGCTAGTGGCACAAGGTTTCGCCTTTGAGTCCGATTAGGCACCCGGCTCAAAAAACAAAAACAAACAAAACTAGAAAACAACGTGTGCACCATTTTGGCTTGGAGTTGGATTTTGGAGTCAGGGATATCCGCCAAGCTGATGCCGTCGTTGCTATGGACTTTTACCTTGTCCATTCCTAGCAAGGCATATACATCTCTTTTTGGCTTCCTCTCTACTTTTTTTGCCAAGCCCAATGCCTTTTCCACTAGATCCAGGGTCAATTCAATCTGCACTTGATGAGTTCCCTCTCCCTCATGCACAGTTACGGTGCCGCGGTTCTTGTGGAAAGTCCTTAGGAACTCTATACAGTGGAAATAGTCCACCCCCTAGCTTACTGCTTCCATGTATTTTTGTAGATTGCATTGCTCGATGATCTGTCTCACGGCCCACTCTTCAATGACCACATCTTTTAGGTTGAAGATATGCTGAAACTTGAACTGGTTGAAGGTTCGTGTTTCCACCAAAAGCCCATATATTTGCTTGTTCTTCCTCTGAAAAAGGCATTTTGCCAACCTTTTCTTAGCATACCATGATGGTTGCCTATCATGAAGCCATACTCACCATTAGTGTTTTTCAAAATAATTACAAGCAACAGGAAATGACTACATACTTGGTGAACTGTGCAGAAGTGGACTTTTTCCTCCCATTAATCTATTGATTTCAAATTTTATTATCGATTCCTTAGTCTCACAAGTTGCTTCGTCCTACCATTGAGGTCCCTCATGTGTGATTTTCCTTTATGGTTTTTTTTTTTTGTGTTTGGTTTGATTCACCTTACATGTGATTTTCCTTTATGGTTATTCTTTTGGTTTGCTTCACCTTACCTCCCCCTCTTTGAATTGAGAAGAATCCTTCCTAGGATTAAAGGGTTAGAGGATGAAGGGCATTCAGCACATAATCTTAGTGCTTTACCTTCGCATGAGCCGCCAGGCGTAGAAATTTGGATTATACTCGAAATTAGCATAGCTATCCATGTCAAAGGGGCGGATGCCTACGTGCGTAATGTAAGTGAGGATGTCAAACAAGAAGTCACCGGAGTCCACTCGACTAGCAACATGCAACTCCTCCTCAGTGAGGATGCGATTTAAATAAGAATGTCCCTCAATGTGTTCTTCCAATGGAAGTCAACACCCTATAAGAAGTTGGAGTGACATAGGTTGGGTCATATTCAGATGCCTTGATTGCATGTCGCTATTCAACGTTGGTCATTATTTGGCATCCCTCTAGCTCCCATTGTAGGCGTAAAGCGTACCATTTTCGCAAGAAGGAGGAGTCATGGTTGGTAAGCTGTTTCAATTTCTTGATTTCTTGGTTTGTGGCCATGGTTATATTCTTGCTATACAATGAAATGAGACACTGTTTGATTACTTGCTCCAGGGATATCTTAGTTGCAATTAACTCTTGAGCTGCTTTGGAAGCCTTAATGAATACAAATTCCGACTCCTCCCAAGAGCAAGGGAGTGTTCATACTTTCGTTGCTATAGGTTCTTCCAAGAGGCCTAAGTCTAGTCGATCGTAGCTTTTAGCCAAGGTCATGAAAGTAGTGTCCATGCATCGAGGCAAGCAACCAAGTTGTCCCCCGTATTTTTAGCTAAGTCTGCGGACCAAGGTTAGAATTGATCATTGCTCATAAGAGGGTTGAAGGCCAGTGGGTGGTTGAGGCCTGATAGAACTAGAGAATTCAACAGTTAATGGTCGCAGCATGGGACTGCTTCTTAGGTTGTGGCTTGGCCTCATGGTCGACATGTTGGGTTGTAGTGGTGGCTATCGTGTGGCTACATGCCTCTGAGATTTGAGGGGTATCATCGGGGCTAGATTCGGGCTGTTTGTCAGTAGAGCAGGTTGCAGTTTTGGGTGATAGATTGGTTCAGGCCCCGCTGAGCTAGGCTTTGGATGTTCTATGGACTTAGGGCATGATTCTCTTGTGATCTGAGTGTCAGTGGCGTGAGGTTTTGTGTGGTCAAGCTTGAGGATGGCGTTTGAGTAGGGCCTTTGGTTGTTTTGGCTTTAGGTAAGCCAAATCTAGGTGTTACCCTTATAGTAGCCTTATGCTTGCAATAAGGCCCTGGGGACCCATCGCGACTTGACCGTACGTCGATGTTTATAATATTGTCTTGGGTTTTAGGTTTCACGTGCAGATCATTAGCCTTGCGAGGCAGTGTGTTTCTATTCCTAGGTGGCGCTCTCTGTTTAGGTACCCATTTGAATTGGGGTTCATGGTCTTCATCATTGGTTCTAGTGGGTTGCTAGCATCGAGGCTTGGTAGGTTATGATGAGTCACGACCCCCCTCCTTAGACTTGACGGTGGGTTTCTCTACTGGTGGCTCTGTGGACTTGGAAAGAGTCACATCACCCTTGCTGGAAGCTATAACTATACGGACATTACCCACAGCTAGATGGATGCATTATGACTCATAGTCGACATTGCAACGAGCTTGCTTCTTAAAGGTTCGTCCTAACACAGTAACTTTGTGCCTGCATCTTTAGTGTTGGACAACACATAGAAGATTATTGGCATGCTTTCAGACTCGATAGAAAATACAACCTTGGACTTTTTCAAAAGTGCATAGGGTTGGCCTCCATAAGGGCTGAGCTTAGCATTAGTGGGCTGCAATCGTGGCTTGCCCATTTGGGTCCAATGGTAATGGGTCAAGACATTAAAATTATCTCCCTCATCAATCAATGCATGGATGGTGCATGTGTGTTTAGCAGTAACCATCATGCTTAGGTAAGCTGGTTCTACTGCTTCCTTATCCTCACTGCCCATTTCAGTGATAGTGGCTACTCGTATGTGGATAGGGGGTGCTAGCATTGAGGGCTCATGTAATGGGTGAGTGGGAGGGAAATACTTCTTTATGTGGTTGCCATTGAAGAAGCATATGCCCTCTCCCTCTAGGGTTTCGAGTTCTACATTGCCAGTTCGGTTGATGGTTCAGACTTTAAAAGGTCCTAGCCCTTGAAACTTTAGCTTTTGCTTATGTCCTTTGACTGAGTATAGAAGTACTAAGTCACCCTGTTTGAAGTTGCGCTGCTTGACATGCTTTTCAAACTAGCTTTTGCATCTCGCCTTCTTACATATTAGCGCATGGGTGGCTAGAAGCCGGGTTTTCGATAAGCATTTGAGTTCAATCAAGCGTTCTATCCATGCCTCCTTCCCATCCCATCTCTCTTGAAGGGATATTCTGAAGCTTGGTTCAAGGAATTCCAAGGGAAGGATTGCCTATGTACCATATGTTAGTCTGAAGAGGGTCTATCCTATAGCCGTATTGTAAGTCATGCGGTAGGCCCACAAGGTAGCCATCAGCTTGTTATCACAATCAGTGTGTGAAGCAGAGATGACTTTGGTCAGGACGTTTACTAAGATTTTATTTGTGGATTCAGCTTGATCGTTTGCCTGAGGGTAATAAGGCGATGATTTTTTATGGATGATTAGAAAGGAGGACATGAGGTGAGCTATCACTTCGTTGATGAAGTGTGTGCCTTGGTCGCTAACTAGTTCGATGGGGGAGTTGAGTCATGAGATCACTTGTTCCCATAGGAACTTGGTAGTGGTCCTAGCATCATTCTTTCTCGTGGATCGTGCTTTTGCTCATTTTGTTAGATAATCGGTGGCAACAATGATGTATTTGGCTTGTGAATACTGTGCTGCAGGACTAATGGGTCCGATGAAGTCAATCCCCCATTTCTCAAAGGGTTGTCATGCGATAATTGGGGTTAGTTCCATGTGATCCTTATCACAATGCTTCACAAATCGTGTCTCATCGCAAAAGAGGGTAGGCCACCACAACTGGGACTGCAGCACCTTGTGGGCTATCGTGTCTCCACTGAAATGTCCTCTTGCGATTCCGCCATGTGCCTCTGTCAATACATCATGTATCTCATGCTCACACACGCATCTGTGCAGTAACCCATCTTCTTGCCCCAGCTTGTAAAGTTAGTATGCTATCAATTGATATGGTTGGATCTTTAGGATGAGCCGCCTAAGTTGGGCTTTTTCTATCAGCCGTTTCGGCATTCCATGCTGAAGCACTTGAACTATGTCATCTACCCAATGTGGTGTCATATCAGCTTTAAACAAATTTTCTTCGTTGGATAAGCGGAATAGATGTGCATTTGGCAGTTCATCCACAATGTCTTGTCTAGCCGCATCTCCTGTGGGGATGCGAGATAGATGGTCAGCCATGTAACGCTACTTCCCTTTACCCACCATCACGGAGAAGTCAAACTCCAAAAGAAGAAGTAGCCATCTAGCGATGCATATTATAGCGCAATGTTTGTTAACAAGATACAACAAGGCTTGATGGTCAACAAAGAAAGTGAAAGGAGTAGCCAAAAGATAATGCCAAATTTTCTTTACAGCAAACACCATGGCCAAGCCTTCTCTCTCTGTGTTGAGTAATTCATTTCGGTCTCAGTGAGTTGTCAACTAGCAAAGCTCACTGGGTAATCCAGGTTGTGTTCACCAAGTTGGCACAACACAGCTCCTATGAAAAATTTCAAAGCATCAATGTGCACATGGAACGTGAGTGCCTAATCTGGGGCTCATAGAATTGGTGTCGTGGTCAAAGATTTTTTTAGTTCCTCATACGCGCATTGGCATTCTCGGTCCATTTGAATACAACCAACAACTTGTATAGAGGTCTAGCAATCAATGCATAGTTTAACACACACTGTCGATAATACCCTGTATGTTCTAAGAAGCACTGAACGCCCTTGTAATCAGTTGAGGGTGGAAGGTCGACAATGACCTTGATCTTCAAGAAATCTGTGGCAATACCATTGTTTGACACCATGTTTCCTAGGATACATCCATGCTTCACCCAAAACTGACACTTCAAGGGGTTTAATGAGAGGGTATAGTCAACATCATTCAAAGGCCTCTCAAAGTCTATCTAAGTGTTCTTGCCAAGTAGAGTGAACACACAAGTCATCCACAAAGGCCTCTAACTCCTTCCTCAGCATGTCTTTGAATATTGTACACATTAGTCATTGGAAAGTGGCTAGCACATTAGTCAATCCAAAAGTCATGACTATGTAGGCAAAGACTCCTCATTCAATGTCGAATGTGGTTTTATACCTGTCATTAGGATGTACTTGCACCTGATTATATCTAGAGAAGTCATCCAAAAAACTATAGGCCTCTTTGTCAGCCACTCTCTCGAGTATGTGCTCGGTGTATGGCAGTGGGTAATTATCTATCTTTGTAGCTGCGTTTACCTTCTTGTAATTGACACACACTCTAATCTTTCCATTTTTCCTTAATACGATGACAATGGGGGAAATCTAGTCCGTGTGTTCAATTTTGAAGATGAATCCTACTCTCATTAGCTTGTCGATTTCTTCCTTGACAGCATGGGTGTACTTTGGATTCATGGGATATGGTTGTTGCTTGACAAGTGTTGCATCAAGTGTCATGGGTATGTTGTGAGTCACCACACTCAGGTCTACCCCTTTGAGTTCTTCTAGGGACCAAGCAAAGATGTCTACATACTCTCGCAAGAGATTAATGAGACTTGCTTCATCTTGCTCAGCTATAAAGACAGGTCATGGGGTCTCCCCCTTCCTGGCTAAATTGACCTCCTTGACCTTGGTGGGTCCCTCAATTGGTTCATTTGCTTGCCGGCGCTGTTTGGCTCCAAGCAAAATCACGACGCTAACTCCCTTTTTGAACTTCATGAATCTTTTTGGCAAGTCTTGCGATTTCGTTGTTCTTTTATTTGCATTTCTTTGCTCAATGTCCATCGTTCCTCCCTTAACCATCGGCATCATAGGTTGACAGGTAGGTTCCCCTTAGTGTGTCTAGTCTAGGGAGGCCGAGGTATTTCAGGGTCACTATCTGAGCTGACTTTCGACTCGGAATTGAACTCTCCATTTTCATTAGAAGAGGGGCTCTCTCTTGGTGGTCATAGTTCGGAGGGTGAGTCTGTTCGCAACAGTGGCACATCACTTGGTTAGGCTAGGCTTTCCTGCTCGTAGTTGATTGCACCCATTTGCTCCAACCAAGTTCGATCGCAGTCCTTGTGTCTGACTCCTTTCTCTACTCTAAGGGCACTTTGTTTGCATGGTCTGGAGTCCACTCGTATTTGTTCGATTATACGTCTACCAATGTCGTATTCTATGGTATCGATTTTCCTTTCACTCTCATCACTGAAGGAACATCAATCCTTATATTTGTCATCAGAGCCATCTTTGTCCAGTTGCTCATCATTCTCTTGGTTCTGACAATTCTCCTCTTGTTGGTCGAGGATTAAAGCCCAATTGTACCTCAAGTTTAAATCTTGTACCTTGGACCATTGCCATTCAGGCTCGTCCAAGAGGTTTTGGAGTGGCTTAAGATTCATTGTTGGATTGCCAGCCAACTTGTTGGTCAAGTACCCTAGGATCTCCAAGAGCTCTCGTCTATTGTTTGGGACTTGGAATGCAATAGGGTTGGGTCTTCCACACAGGCTTCCAATCAGCATGCAAACTGGCACTAAAGGTGTGTCCTTGAGCTTGCCAATTGCCTTGGTGGCTTATTTGTACTCCTCAGTGTTTGAGAATGGTAGGTCAATGGTAGCAAGAACATGCATCCAGTCTCGCTTGTCCTCAGGGCATGGAATGTACTTGGTAAGGGCCCCATAGAATCTCCTAATCTATCCATCACCTTTCAGCATGGTGGAGATGGCATCTAGGTCAATCGGCATAGTTTTCCAAGTGTGCATCTCTACTCTCACAGTCTCCATTTGATTGCCTAAGAAGATGAGACCATTGCCCCAATCTTCTACGACTCTCGTGTTGCGCATCCAGGGTTGGGCCTAGCAGGATGTCGTAGTCCACTCCCTTCATGACTATAAAGTCAACCGAGAATTGGATTCCTGCAATCTTCACTAGACAATTTTTCAACACCACATAGTTTCACCTTCATTCAGTTAGTCAGTGTGACGTTGAACCTAGTAGTCTCGATTGGTGGGTTACCCCAAGTTTGGAGTACTACATGGCTTAGCACATTCACTCTTGCCCCTGTGTCTACAATTCCCTTTCTTGTGACATCCCTCAGAGCTAGGACTGGCAGGACTGCATGCATTTCTGTGACTTCCCAAAAGGCATTGACATGCAGGGATTTAGGCATGGAGTGCAGCGTTAGACTCGGTATTTGAGTTTCTGCGTCATGCTTAGGCAAGTCTATGGTAATTGGCTCATTTGGTTCTTCAACCCACTGCTTCAGCTCTAGCCATAGTGTTGGATGCTGCCTAAGCAGGTCACCTAAGCTTAGAATTACAGTGGTGGCTCAATGGTGGTCACCAGAGTATTGAGGAGGTTGCTAGTCTCTTGCCTCTCTTCTAACTCCACAATTCTTGGCCAACGGTCCCAACTGGCTTGGTGGCCTAGAGCATTTAGACTTTGTCTAGGCGGCCTAGCTTATGGTTCCATCATCTCCCTTGATTTTGGTTGTGGGAGAGAGACTGGGGTACTTATGCTTGAGAGATCATCTATCTCATCCTCTAGTATGGGCTTAGCATCCTTTAGGTGCTCCTGGGCCTCCTTCATCCATTCTTTCACCTTCTTGATGGCTTCAAGTTGGCACTTCAGGTTGGCATACTCCCCTGGCGTACTCCCCGACCTTAGCACTTCCTTTTTCAGTCGTCCGAGGAGCCGATGTTTCTTCCTCCGCATCAATGACTTTCCTTCCAACAGGTAGTGTTGTGGCACTTTTGATTTTGAGGGTGACCTTAGCATCTGGTCTTTTCTTCCTTCGTCTCTGACTCTTCTTTCTGACTGAAGTTGCGTCAAGGTTGCTAGGCCCTAGAAATGATATGACAGCCTGCTTCGTCTGCGCGCGGGCCATGACATGCAATGGGATAGGTGTGGCCTCCTCGTCGAAGGTCTCAACACTGAATAACCCCAATGGAACCGATGGCTCATTTGCTGAACTAGGGGATGGCCTCCGCCTATGGCAATAGACAAAGAGATAAGTGATTCCAAACTCAACGCATCTCAAGTCTGCCTTATCTCTATTTGCTTGCTCCCTCTTGGGGCAGCACGAAGAAATATGTCTTGGGTGACCGCAAGTCCAACACATGATTGGCTCTTGGGCTTGCCCTCCTAGGCCTCTACCTCTCCCTCTACCTAATGCCATCACTAGTACTGGTCGATAGTCCATGAGGATAGCATTGCCTTCCTCATCATACGACACATATGGGTTTACATAAGGCTCGTCTCACTGCTAGGCTTGTCCACATAGTGGACTAGGTTGTTGACCATAAGGCTACGGGTATGGGAGCCTTCGAGATAATCGACAATGCATGGTGTCATGGCTGAACCTACCACAATTAGCACCAAGTCGTGACCTAGGGTCCTGACACTCAGCTGGCAAGTGGTTTCCACCACAATGCACACATTGGATGTGTGGGCGTGTTGGCCGTCTCATCATCTCCTATAGTTTGGCTATGTCCATCCTAAAATCTGATAGCTCTTGTCCTGACTTAGTGCCCTTTCCTTTGTCTTGTGTGCTTGGGTTTGCTCTCTCACTCGGCATTGAGGCTCTCTCAGAACTCCTGGCATTGGAATCTTCTTAATTCAAGTCTTTGGAGCATCTTTCCTTGAGCTGGTCATCCACTCTAATAGCTTCTTCAAAGACCCTTGCCAGTGTGTCTCACTGCAAGCTTGAGTTGCTGGCCAAGGCTTTGTAGAGCTCTTCGCTTCGTATCTCGTTGATGAATACCGTGGATATTACCCTTTCAGTTGATCTCTTACCCATGGGAATTCTCTTGAAGAGGCACCTCACAAGGGTCACATAATCTCGAATATCCTCTTTCTCTTTCTACTTGACGTTCATGAGTCGCACTAATAGGTTATCGGAGTATCTAGGTTTGAAAAATCTCTTAATGAAGAGATTTTTCAACCCATTGAAATTGGCATGCTCCGCAGCATCTAGACTTGTGTACCAAGTCCGACCCTTGTCGCCTAGGCACAGTCCGAAGGCTTGGAAACGTTGAGTAGGATCAGTGAGGCCATTAGCCTCGTAGACCTGCTCAAATTGTTCCACAAAGCTGTATGGGTCATCGGTTGCTTGGTATTTGTCTAGTTGCTTTGCTACCACGTGGATTTTTGATTGGCTCTTAGAGCCTTGGTTGACTTCCAACCTTGTGTCAGTAGTGATGTTGCCAATGCTGCAGTGCTTTGTTCTACAACCATGTTATCTAGCAGCTGTTTCGTCAGGAGCTCGCTTAGCATGAGGTCTTCTTCTAGCACTCTCTCACTCTTTGACTGACTTCTGCCCGCTAGGGCTAGCACTCTCTAGGTCTCTCACATTTCTAAGCTTTGGCATAAGTTTCTAGTTTGCTGATCTTTGTTGTATGCAGTTAGGCCTTGCAAAGCCCTGCAGGCCAGCTTCCTTTCCTACTCGAGGTTTGCTATGATGTCCTCTACCAGTCTACCGCGGTGTTCTAGCTGGGTTTGAGCATTGTATTTGTTCACTAACTGCTAGACACCCTCAGGAAGGTCTCCTAGTTTAAGCTCCTCATTGCTTATACACCATGAGCTTCTCTCTTCCATGCCTAGGACTTCTTGTTCTGCCAAGTTGTTGATCAAGTTGATAAGGCCGGGTAGATCCACTTCCACGATAGTGCCTGTCCTTGTTGCATCCAACTTTTTGGCTATGTTCTTTGCTTGGCCTACCTTTGGGGGTTTGATCACCCTTCTATGTCTTTGGGTCTTCTCTTACTGGTGGGTTCCTTCAAGTTCCTAAGTCTAGGTGAGTTCCTTATTAATTACAACCAATCCTTAACTTACCCTCACTCTATGAGTGTGCACGTGTGTGCTTATTTTTGTGCACTGTGCGAAATCAGGCTTTTAGCTATTTTCAAGTGTGCTTTGAGTGATAGAAATCAGAGTGAGTGAGAAAACAAAGTGTGTGCAGCTCCGACGCTCTTGTCTACATGTTGGCTTGATAGGGTCGTTTGTTCGGTTCCTAGCTGTTCTCGTTGGCTTCTCGGGTTAGTTTGCTGTGCTATCCCGTTTGGCTCATTCAGGGTCGAGTCAGGGTCTTGCAACCAGCCCACAACATTAGACACCCTTTCAAATTGTTCGGCCACAATCTCTAGGTTTGTAACTACTCGTGAGACGTTTGGTGGGTTCTTTCGGCATGGGTCACGCTTCTTATTAGTCGGGATTCATCAAACTCCAAGATTTTCCTTCTCAGGCTATGTCGGATTTACTAGTGTCCAATTTTGAAAATCGAATGTTTGATTTACCAGTGTCCGATTCTAAGAATCGGATAGGGTTAGGTCCAACTGTCACAATCGGACAAGCATGTCCGATCGGACAGCTCGAGTTGGTCTGATTGGGGTTTGTCCGATTCTCGAAATTGGACGGGGTGCTTGGTCCGATTCGAAGGTATGTTCGATCAAACGATTCTATGGTCCGATTCTGGGAATTGGATAGGTTTGTGGTCCGATTCTGGGAATCAGACATTGTGGGGAGCATCTGATTCCGCCAGTTCAAGTGCGTGCCAATCACATTTTTGCCAAAAATCCTCACTTAAATATTTTTAGCACCTACAAGGACTTCTAGGAATCAAGAAGGAGTGTAGGCCAAGGGCATCCTATACTTGGATCTCACTGGAAGCCCCGATATGCTTTGATCGATCTGACATAGACCTGGACCTACAAGCTCTCTCTCTCTCTCACACACACACACAAAGCCAGAACTGTAAATGAGGTTTTCCCTAGTCACTCAGGACCTTAAACCTTTGCTGGCAAGCACCTTAGTCTTCCCAATCACTCCACCTATGACTCCGAGACAGTTGAGCCCTCTTCTTTTCCTATTTTTCCCTCTAATTATCATGTTCAAGGCTGTTTTACAACAGTGAACTTCAAGCTTCCCACTCTAATTTCTCCTTCCTATCCTACTCTAAATGGGACAAAAATCAGCAGCAAAGTATTGAATTGATTTCTTCTACTACTCAACTAATCATCAAAAATAAAAAATACTTATAGCATGGATTAAAACCCAAAACCTCTTATCTATCTCAAGCTCTAGTTCGGGGATGAAACCCTTACTTCGATGCTCGATTTGAAGTGTGCAACCGCTCAAGCTTGAATCCGTTGTCCTGGTAATGGAACCAAAATGTAGAGGTGAGCACAAGCTCACAATTGCCAAGACCCACGGTCTGCTTATTGTTCAAGCGTTTCAAGCAAGCACTAATGGCTACCTCTCACATAGCCAACATGCCATACCTCTCTATGAGTGTAGTGAGCTTACCTTGATGCCTGATTGAGTTACTTCCTCTCTCAAGCACTACAATAGCTCCACGATTCTTGATGTAAGCTCAAGCATCCTCAAACCTCCACCTCCAAGCTCCATCCTCCATAGCCACGCGCGAGACGAGAGAAGAGAAGAGAAGAAGAAGAGAGGAGATGGAGGAGGACTCCACCTCCAAGATCCCTCACCCTTACACACTCACTTCCTCACTCACTGACACTCCCTCCCTCAAGCACTCACAAGCAAGAAAGAGAAGAGAAGAAGAGAGGAAGAAGAGTCCACTTTGCCATACATCAAAGAATGAGCTCTCATTCACATTTTGAACTTTATATACAAAACCCTAAATCCCTTTTGGGCGGTCATCCCCGTATCTTGGTGGCCTAGGCCCTTTTTCTCATCGTCCTCCTATCTTCCTAGCTTCCTACCGCCCATCTAACTTTACAATTTGCATGTGTGAGAGCATGACGCTCTTAAAATAAATCATGGTGCACCTTGCGCTCTTTTACAAAAGTATTGACTTGTGCTTTTTTCTTGTGCGCCTCTCTCCTTCATTTAGGACTTTTTCACACTTCCTGTGTTTCCCAATTTTTTCTTGGCATGCCTTCGTCTTCCATTCCACTTTTGCCTTGGCCTTGTCTTTTGCTTTAGATTTTTTGGATTTTCCACCTTGTTCATTTGAGGGTCAACAACCTCCTTGGGAACGGTCATCACCAGGCAGGTATGTCGTATTCCAATCCCCAAAGAATGAGGCCAATGTACTTCCTAGTCGCTATCTCAGATCATCCCTTTTTGAGCTCCTCTTCTCCCATCTAGATTAACGCCGCAGTATAGCTATTGTCCTCGGCCCTCCAAGTAACAATAGGCTTGAGTGATTTAAGGATCAATAACAAGGTTGCAACACACCCTTTGTTGGCTTCATCATGTTGGAAGATATGATTTGGGATGGCTAGTTTGTCACATGTGTCACTGATGAGGTTTACTTCTTGTATGGCGATAACATGGGGTTTTTGTTTATTGATTAGACTAAGCATATTTGTTTCTTGAGGTTTGAGTCCATTCCCTTCACATTCCAAGGTAAGATCTTGATCTTGGCCGAGATCTTGGGCCTCTCATAGCAATTCAATTAGTTCATCCAAGAGCTCATGTGTTTTAATCTATACATAATAATTTATGTCAACTAGAGGGGTTCTTGCAAATTGTTTAATTTGAGGGTTGCTAGCTTTTGTGGCTTAACAAGTCAGTTTTCCTTGTTAGCCTTAGGTCTTGGCCCTTTAGTTCTCTAAAGTGTCAACATAGCATTGCCTTCCTTAGAGAAGTTTTCCTTAGAGGTGGTGGCTACTACAAATCTACTTCTTCCCTTTATCAGGTTTGGTCACGTCATAGGAACCTATAGAGGATTGAGCTTGTGTTGTAGGAATACTTTGAGGAGGAGATTGTTCATGCTTATTCCCTTGTTGAAGAGATTCATCCTTAGAAGACTTGTTGGGACACACAGCACCGGTGAAGTGACCACAACCTTGCCAATGGTAGGAGTTAGGGAAGGGGAAAAACCAAATAGAGAGGAGTATTTCAAATCCTTTAGGATCATTAAAATGGAGGACCTCAAGGGGCTTGTTGCACATGTCCTAGAGGATACATGCATGATTCTAATTTTTAAGTAGACCCCATGGTGTTCAAACCAATGGGACATAGACTACCTTCTCACGTGTAGTTGCAATGCTTGGGACCTCATCATCTAGACATGAAAGCATGTCAAAGAGGGTGATCCATACTAGACATCCATGGTGCAGGAGAACATCATTCTGGGAGAATGAAGAACACCAAGACAGTGCATAGACTAGGTTGCCACAATGCCTAATAGACGCTAGCAAAATGAGAAAAAACCCCTCGTCAACAAATTTGCACAAGACTAGTGTCACCTTTCCTTGATAAGTGCCCTCAAACCAACACTCAAACTCTTCCAAGGGAGGATGACCAAAGAAGTACAGATAGATTCTAGTCAATAGTAGGTTAGCATATCATTGTGAGACAAATGTCTTGGGAACCCTAACTCCTTCAGTAGCTTTGTCTTTGCACTCCTCATTATGTCTCCACTAGTCCTTTAGGAGGGACCTCTCCACCTTAGCCATGCCAAGATCGCTCGCATTGAGCACTTGCTTGTAGTCACATAGGGGTGTCATATATATAATGTTGAGAAATAAAAAGATTAAAAAAAATCAAGAGAATGTAAGTAACCCAAATGAGTTAGCATTTCCATTCCTTTTCTAGACATATGTCCCGATTGCAATGCTAGAAATATACATTTGGCTAGTTGGTTACTGCGACTACATGATTTTCGATAGAAGATACATGAAGTGGATACAAAGTGCTACGAATTTTTGAAAGCAAGACAAAGCCTCATCTTTCTTACCTATAGTAGAAGCCCAAACTTTTCTAGCTGTATCGTAAATTAAGGTGATAAAATAGGATGCCCCTTACAAGAAGAGTAGAAGTAAATAACACTTTACTATCATCATTATGCACAATCATTGCATTTGTTTATTCAATCTTTACCTTTTTTAACCTTCTTTTCTATATAGTATCCTTATCCTCCCTCTTCTTATCTTTTTGCTCTTGCTTTCATTTATAATCATGCTTCTTGATATGCCATGTTTTATCATAATGGAAGCATTCAATATCTTTCTTAGATCTAGATTTTTTGTGTGACTACCCATAGTCTTGGTTCTTCCCCTTATACTATTATTTGCCGCCTTCTTTTTGAGTTGCCAATGCTTGTCAATTTTTGCCTTGATCCTTGGATTTCCTATGTATTTGTTTGGCCAATAAACGATCCACACCATCATTAAATTTCAACTCACCATCTGGAGCTAAATTATTGATGGTTGTTTTAAAGTTGTTTCATTCTGTAGGCAATGGCCAATGAATAAGACCACCTTAACCTCACCTTCAAACTTTAACTTTTAAGCCTATATATGATTGAATATGATATTGAACTCATGAAGGTGGGAGGCGATAGTATATCCCTCCATCTACAACTCAAATAACTTTTTCATGAGACAAACCTTATTAGAGGCAGTTTCCATCTCATAAGTAGCGCATAGCTTCTTCCATAAGTCAAGTATAGTGGTCTAATTCACAATTGTAAAATACATAGATTTTTCCAAGTGCAACATAATAGTGGATTTGGCCATTACATCAAGCTCTAACCAATCATATTTACACATGTCTACTGGTTTTCCACCTATGCCTCTTATGCACATGTAATGACCCCTAATACATGTTTATATATTTATTTCTCTTCATGATGTATACCTCTATTCAAGGGTTAATTACCTATTTCATTAATTGATATTTTCTTTTGAGTTTGATAAGAGCCTCTCTCTCTCTCTCTCTCTCTCTCTCTCTCTCTCTCTCTCTCTCTCTCTCTCTCTCTCTCTCTCTCTCTCTCTCTCTCTCTCTCTCTCTCTCTCTCTCTCTCTCTCTCTCTCTCTCTCTCCCCCTTTCATACCTAGATAAACAAAATGAATAAACAAAAAAATAGAAAAAGAAATTTGAGTAATGAAGTCCAACACTCTTCTTATTGCATTGTTCATTTAGGGACATGGAAGGATGAATTGCAAATGTGTGCATGTAGAGAGAGAGAGAGAGAGAGAGAGAGAGAGAGAGAGAGAGAGTGTACTAGCATACTCGTTACTCAGTGGGAAGAATTGCTACAAGCTTTGGATCCTACACACCATTGACACTTCATCCCACCTCTATTCTCCTATGCAAAGGGCATGAGTATCTTCTTTTGATACTCCAAATATGACATTTTGATTTTGAACTCACTTGGCATATTGTAGCTTGCAATGATCAACGTATTGTAGCTTACAATGTCGTTGATCATAAGATAAGGACATTGGGGACATTTTTATAATAATGGCATGTGGAATAGAGGAGATAAGGCAGTTGTTGATCATAAGTTCTCATTCTTGTGATCTCAATGGGGATGTTCTCATGGCAATGACATGTGGGCTAATTTGACAACATGCTCATCAATAAGCTATGGAGAAAGCATATATGCTACCAAAAGAGGGACTTTAGACTTCAAAATGTGGTTATGGATGTAGTTGGTCTACTTGCTATTGCATCATTAGTTTAGACTTGAACTACGTGCAACACAATTGCATCTCTCCAAGTTTGAATCATGGTAATGATCGCTTGGATGCTCACCTTTAGCCCCTCAAACCTTGCCTCATCAACTTTCCTTATGAAGATCTTTGGTGGCTCCTTGTCCACAACCCAAAGCATATTTACTAGCTTATGGGTTCACCATGTTATATTTCTCAGTCTTGCTATTGTTATGGCTAGATTATATAATGTGGCTAGATTGTCATGTATTTGGAGGTCCAAACTTAGTTCTTCGATTGGTTTGCATATTTTTTAAGTTAAATACAATATGATTAGATAGGGAGAGCATGTATAATCAAGTCTTAGCTAGAACCATGCATATCAAGGTGAAGGTAATGGTCCTCAAATGATGAATATGGAACTATGGGCCACAACATTCTATGCAACAATAGGCCACAACTTTTATTCAACTATGGAAGTATTTACTAATTCTTACAAATGCAAAATGCATCACATCTTTTTCCCTTGCATATTGATTGCCTAGGTTAATCCTCCTTCTTGACTTTCTCTTTGAGTTCTTTTCTATATGCAATATGTGTACTTTTATTCTTTTTTCATAGCATCCACAAGGTGTCCTTCTTGTTCCATGAGCTCTTATATTGTTTATAATAGAAGTAAATGTGAAACTTGGAAGGCCAAAACTTTTATTGTATATGATTAGATTACCATAGTACCATCTTGCAAAGGCTCCCACAAGGGGAAAAAAAAGAAAAACAAGAGGATATACCTCAAGAATGTTTGCTCAACTTCAATATGTTTATATGGCTAGGGATATGTACTTGCCTCTGGCTAAATGTATTTCTCTAAAAATACACAGTAATTTTTTATATAAGTAATAAACACAATATTTATTCTATCAAAGTAAGTAATAAAAACTTATTGTTTTTTACAAATATATTTCCAGTAATAAGTTTTAAGTGGCAGCCTATAGAGAGATTGAGTGGTACTTTCTAGGACATTAGCAAATATTAGAGACACATTGATGTTCTTGACAAGACAATACAAGTTTAAGATATAAGTTCTTTGGATATCTCTTACATAACTTAGTTTGTGATAACACTTGCAAAACCTAGTTGTGGATACCTGACTCACAAGCCAAAACTAAACAAATATATAAGATCAAATTCAGTGTAAACAAATGATAAGTTTTTAATAAGAAAATATAAGTTTTGGATATACGTTCAAGCTTAATGGTGTGCATCATTGAAAAAAGATTTGAATATTATTTGCTTTGTATAAGTTATATATATCTCATTATTGCATTTCTTGAACTAGAAATATATAAACCATTAAGAACTTGGTCTTACTTATTAGCACTATTGTAAAGAAACATTTAAAAAAAACTTCATATATTTTAATATGATTATTAAAATAAAAATATGTTTACTTTATGTACCTAAATTATTTTATTATATCATGAGTTACAAGATGTGTGTCTGTGCGTGTGTATAAAATCTATCCTTTAGCAAAAGCTATAAAGGAATATCTACAAAGATTAAAACTCCAAAAAGAATATTTTTTTGTTTTTATGATTTTCTCAAGTCTTCTTCAACTATATCTAAGATGTTTGATTTTTAAAGGATTTTTTTGCTTTAACTATTGGATTTAACTATGTGATAATGCTATATTCTTTATTTCTAATGAGATTGTACACTTATAAAAAATATTTAATTTTTTTAATAAATAACTCGTGCTTGAAGTACAAAGATCATTAGCTACTTTGAAGTGTCACTTGATGGAAATATCATTATAGGTAGTTTGGAATATCTTAAGTATAGTAAGGCTTGGAAAATTTTTGGCTAATCCTTTGCTATTTTTTCTACCTAGTATTACATAATTTGGATCCAAAAGGGATTATCTTTTTAAAGAGATATTGCATTAGTATATATTTGCTATATGAATTCTATCTTCTTTAAGAGCTAAAAAATATACAAGAAGTGTTAAATAGTTACATATTTTTTGGGTAATATATTCTTTTTAACATTTCACTAATAATTTTATCAATTTATTAAACTATTTTTATTTAAAGAGAGACTGTCTTTTTGAAAATTTACTAAATATAATGCATGTTTTTTAGATAATATATTCTATCTTTTTAAGCTATAAAAAAAGATTAAGGAGACATTGAACACTTGTATTTATTATCATGGATTTTTATGAAAAATTGATTACTAATGTTTATTTATCTAACTCCATTGACTTGTCAAAAGTTCATGTTATTTCATATTGAGAACTTTGTATAACATCTTACAATACTCTTTAAACCATTTTTAAAAAATATAAGATAATGAATGCTATAGAGTAAAGGAGATATATAATCACAAGGATTATTTTATGGACATTGTTTTATGAAATGTGAGATATATTACATTTAAACAAAGATATACAAGGATAATGCATCAATAGTGTAGTGATGCTTTCAATCCTAAAATTAGTTTGCATTAGAATCACAGTTTTGGGAGAAACAAATAGAGTCAAGTGACAAGTCCTTTCTATTTCTTCCTATAGATTAAGGGGAGAGATCTTGAGAGAGTGCTAAGGATAAGATAACATAAGTATTATCATCCCATAATATCAAGCCACTATTCAAATATTGAATTTGATAGTGTTACAAAGAATCATAATGGAGCATATTGAAATCCAATAGTGCTATTAAGAGTCACTATTGAAAGTCTAATGAGAAAAGGACTCCCAAGAGCTAATATCAAGTAAAAAATTGTATCCTTCATATTCTTTGTAGCAACCTACACACATGAGATTCTCTTAGCCTTGAAGTAGATATGATGCACAACATCACTAATACTTTTATCTATTGCTAGGTTAATCTTTTTTATATTTTAATAAACTAAAAATTAAACAATAAACATTAAAAAAGGAGGAGGCTTACCAATAGTAGTAGGATTTTTTGAGTCAATATTTTAGTCTCCCAAAAATCAAAGTAGTTTATCTTTTCCAATATGTTACCCTTATCTTATCCATTAGTGCTTGTTGAAAAGTTGATATTACAACACAATATAATGAAGATATTCTATTTCAAGTAGCAAGATCAAGGTGAATCTTTTTACTTTCTATATTATTAGCTTGAGGTTTATCCTTAGTATATCTATTCCTACCAATTTGTGTTAATACCATGAGTCTCTTTTAACCATTTTCTTATGAATTAAATTAAAGAGATGGAAGAAAATTTTTTCATGTGGTCAAAATAAAATCTTATCAAACGTATAACTTGGGGAACAAAGTAAAGATATGGCTTGGATGTCTCAACCCACTTGGATTTGCCAAAAATTGATAAGATGATCTCATTTTAGGTCCATGAAGGACCATATCTCTATAGCTAAGTTGTCAAGTAAGTGGTGTTGGTCCTTTGGGCAGAGACTCTTTTGATTTTTTGTTGATCACCTTCTTAAGGGTTTGTAAAAAAAGACCAAGGAAAACCAAATCAGAGTGGTAGTAAGAATTGGATGTGATTTTGGTGAGAAAATTTACAACATAGTATAATCTTCTCTGAGAAGTAAGAAACAAAGATGAGAGGAGAGAACAATGGTTCAAATGACTATAAATGAAAAAGTAAACATGATTTTGGTGGGAATATGTGATAGCAAAATATTTAACCATTCAAAAAGAAAAAATGATGATCTAAAAGGGATACCTAATATAAGTTAGCTTCCTTAGACATTTAATAGCTGACCTCTTAAATAAATAATATATTCTCTCATTAATCACATTTAAATGGCCAAATTTGAAGGGTTTATTTTTCTAAAATCTCAACTAATAAGTGACTTAATCATCTTCTTACAAGTGTCATTTCTGAAATGTTTTTGGCCCTAATGTATAAATAGATCATTACTATTTTCGAGCAACACACACACACACACACGCGCACTCTCTCTCTCTCTCTCTCTCTCTCTCTCTCTCTCTCTCTCTCTCTCTCTCTCTCTCTCTCTCTCTCTCTCTCTCTCTCTCTCTCTCTCTCTCTCTCTCTCTCTCTCTCTCTCATAACTAAATTCATGTAATAAATGTGATCTCTTAAATGCTTGACCAATCCTTACTGACTATGTGTGTGTGTGTCTCTTTGTCTCTATCTCTCTCTCTTTGCGCATACATATGCACATTAATGCACATATATGTATATGTACATAGACACCACATGCATATGTACATATCCATACACAAACACATAAATAAATGCATGCATATGCATCTATGCTCACACACACACACACGCACACACACATGCGCGCGCGCACACACACACACACACACACACACATTCATATATCTATCCTATCTATTATTTTCACTGTAGGTTTGAGAGGCCCCAAACCTCCAAAGGGCCTCTCGGACCTAGAATATCTTGCAAAATTGGCATATCCACACACAGGCATACTTTCTTTTTTTGCGGAACCAAGCATATCTCTCTCTCTATGGAGTTTGCATGCACAACACAAAGAGCTCTGTGTGTGTGTGTGTGTGAAGCCACAGAGACTAGATAAGGTAGAGAAGACGTGGAAAGAGGCAATAATTCTCTCTCTCTCTCTCTCTCTCTCTCTCTCTCTCTCTCAATGCACCAGTGGGCACTTGGATGGGGTAGAGAGAGAAGATGAAAGTAGAGACAATGGCCTCTCTCTTTCTCTCAATGCACCAATGGACACCTAGATGGGTAGATAGAGAAGATGAAAATAGAGACAATGCTCACACACACACACACACACACACACACACACACAAAGCACCATAGTTAATGGAGGTAGAGGCAACAACAATTATGGTAGGTGGTGTGGCAAGCAACATGACTAGAAAATGGGTGTGGGCAATAGGTGGTGCAAGCAAAGGTAGAGACATAGGTCTCTCTCTCTCTCTCTCTCTCTCTCTCTCTCTCTCTCTCTCTCTCTCTCTCTCTCTCTCTCTCTCTCTCTCTCTCTCTCTCTCTCTCTCTCTCTCTCTCTCTCTCTCTCTCTCTCTCTCTTTGCACATAGTGGCAAGTGGCAAGTGGCAAGTGACATGGAGGGTAGTAGGCGGCATGGTAGCGGGCAATAGGTGGCACAACGAGCAATAGATAGCTCTCAACGGGCGGTAGGTCAAAGGTAGCAACATCTCTCTCTCTCTCTCTCTCTCTCTCTCTCTCTCTCTCTCTCTCTCTCTCTCTCTCTCTCTCTCTCTCTCTCTCTCTCTCTCTCTCTCTCTCTCTCTCTCTCTCTCTCTCTCTCTCTCTCTCTTTCCATGTGATGGGAGGAATCAAAACAAAGGCAATGCAACATCATTGTAGATGGTCGACAGACATGCATGGTAGCATGGGGCCTAGATAGTCAATGTGGATATATGTGTGTGTGTGTGTGTGTGTGTGTGTGTGTAAAAAAATATTTTATTAAGGAATGAGAGAGAGATGAGGGAGAAATTTAATTATGGAAAAAATAGATACAAAATTGAGAGAGAGAGAGAGAGAGAGGAATGATAATTTAAGATATAGAGAGAGGGATGGATTGAGAGAGAAAATAAGAAGAAAGGCATACACACACATAGAAGAAAGTAGATAGATAGAGAGAGAGAAAGAGAGATAAAAGAAAAAAGAGGAGAGAGAAATAGAGAGAGAAGGGAGATGGAAAAGAGGAGAGAGAAAAAAGAGGAAAGAGAGAGAGGATGAAAAAGAGAAATGAAAAGGAGAGAGAGAGAGAGAAAGAAAATATAGAAGAGAAAATAAAAAAAGAAGAGGGAAAGGAAAAAAAAGGAGAGAGAAAAGTGAAGTCGCCACCATGTGATAGGGATAGCATGGTAATTTCACTTCCCATGCAATGTTTCTTCGCCCCCACTAAGTGGCATAGCATTCGGCATTTGCAAAGCGTGCAAGAAACACTAGTATTGCTTACTATGGAAAGTGTGTGCGAGTTGAATTACAAAAATTCAAGGAGCTATTTCCTATAGTTTACTAAGAAAAAAATTAGTGCAACATCCTCTTTAAGGGAGGAAATTTTCCGTACTATGAAAAAGATATTTATCCTTCAAGTTTGTCAATTTAACCTTGAATGCTAGACCTTGTATCAAGGTTGGAGATAATCACCAACTTATTTCTCCATCTATGCCGATCATACAAGTGGCATAGAATACAATCTATGAGGTTGCATTGGGTGGAAAGGCTTAATTTAGTTAGACTTCACATGTTTCATAGGAGTAACCAAAACCCTGTAGCTCATATTGATTATGAGATGTTGACCCTAAATTAATGGGTTAATTGTAGCATCATCAAGATCATCCAACCAAATCGTATTATTGTGGCTTGTCATTCTCATGTAAATAATTATGAGATTGATGAACTTCCTAATCTTCCTGACATATATCTAGCCCTAAACACATACAAGGAACCTCCTATTTAATTCACCTAGATCCATGACCAAGTTATGCAATTATCCATGAAAAACCCTATGAAAAAAGCTATATTTGTGTACAAACTTTCTCTTGGACTTGTATAATATGCCTTGAAAAAATCTATACAACAAATGGTGCAAGAATACATGAATATACAATACTCTTTTTTGGAGCAATTTCTATAATGTTGATAGTATAGTGTTATGCTAAAATAAATTGAAATAGTTTTTATGTATAATGAAGCTCTTCCATATAAAATGATTCTTTACTTTTATGATCTTGCAATTAATTAAGTTATTTAGTTCCATTGCTAATGACGAATGGAATTACAAATGTATTGGCAAAAATGTATTGATATTCTTTCAGGTTCCTTCGATTAGAACACCCTCACGGGTTGTTCCAATTGTCACATGGATCTATCGAATGGAAAGAGAGGATGTTCCTACTCAAACAGGTCAAGCTGCCTAAGTTTAATGGCAAAGGAACAAAGGTGGAGATAAGTGCTAAAACTTGGATTGATCAAATGAAAGATCACTTCCCTGCTATTGGAGCTAGTGCGACAAACCAAGAAATGATTGCTCATTTGAGGCTTACAAGAGAAGATAAGGGAATGAACACTTATGCTAACACCCCTCTTGTAATCCTCTAAGGGAAGAAAACTTTATAATAATCGAAGATGCGGATGTGGTGCAAGGCATGGAGCTAGACCAATCAAGATAGGGAGCAAGGCTGGGAGCAAGACATGGAGCTTGAGTCTACATTTATGCTATTGCAAGCAATGAATTTGATCCATCTCTCTCTCAAAAGTCAAAAGTGGGTCTATTCATGCATCCATCAACAACCATGGCATTGAATGATAGTTTTCTATCATCCAAATTCTAGTTGAGCATCAAGGTATTTCTTTCCAAATCTTTATCAATTGTGGAGTTACTGATTCATTTATTTCCCCCAAGTATACAAAAAGACTTAAGTTAAATTCCACATCCTCTAGGAAGAAAATCATCATAGAGCTAGCAAATGTTGGGGGGGGGGGGGGGGGGATGTTAACCTATTCTATTAGCAATGTCCAATTTCAATTAGGGGAAGAGACCATGATATCAAATTTCCGAGTCATGCCTTTAGGAATCTATGATTGCCTATTGGGAATGGACTATTTTAGCACCCCAAACAAGCAAAATACACTGAAACCAAAGATTTAGTTAACCAAGGCTAGTTGAATCCTAAAGGGTTTAAGAAAAGGACGTCCTATCTAGTCATTGTTGAGGATACCAAGGACGAGGATGAGTTGTCATGGATAAATGAGTTCCTTAATGTTTTTTTCAAGGAGCTAACAGAATTGCATTTTGAAAGGGTTGTGGATCATGAGATCAAGCTAGTCCTTGGAGCTGAACTAGTCACACAACAAAATATCCATTCCCAATGCAATTGAATTAAAAGAGCAATTAAAGCATTGCTAAATCAAGGGTTTATTCACCCCAACAACTCTTCCTAGGGTGCTCCTATTCTATTCCAAAAAAAGAAGGTCAAGATGCTTAGACAGTGTATCGATTATATGGAATTAAATCAAGCCGCCATTTAGAATAAGTATCCCATTCCTCGAATCAATAAGCTATTGGATTGATTGCAAGAAGCAATGACCTTTTCTAGGATTGATCCGAGGGCTAGATATTATCAAATTTGAATAAAGAATGATGACATATCAAAGATGGCTTTCAATACTAGGTGTGGCAAACGGATGTATTGTAATGTCTTTTGGATTGACCAATGGTCCTCTTACTTTTAGCAAAGATATATTCTAGCCATATGTAGATGAATTTATCCTCACATTTTTTAATGACATTCTCATCTATTCCAAGACAAAGGATGATCATCTAGGTCATTTACCAACTCAGGAGGTACACCTTATAAAACATGTAAGATACCATGTGAATTCAAAAGCAAGGGTAATTTATTTAGTAAAATTTATGGGATTATATTTACAAAGACACTTTTGAATTACAATTTTAAAAATAATGTAAGTTTAGTGAAGTGAAAGGGGCCATTTTATGGCCTTATAGCATGTAATGAAAGGGTATTTCTTAAAACCCTTTGAATGCATGTTATATAGATGATTTTTCTATAGGTGCACCCCTGTGTCTACCAATTGTCTTGGAATTTTTTTGAGAAAACAAGCTATTTTCCAAAAAGAAAAAGTGTGTATATTTCAAGAAGACGATCAAATATCTTAAATTTATCATATAAAAGGAAGCCATACTGGTGTACCATTCCAAGGCAAGGGATGTTCAGATTGGCCACCACCCTAGAGCATTAGAGAAATCTAAGGATTTCTAGATCTCATAGGGTAGTAAAGTATTTCCATCAAAGATTACTCCTTAATAGCAACATCCCTCATTGAATTGCTTAAAAAAAAAGAAAAAACCACATGGATATCTTGAGAGAGGGGGAGCCTTGACAAATTGAAACAATGTATCACTACCGCCCACATCCTAAAGTTGACAAATTTTACAAAGGCATTTGAGGCCATTATCCATGCCATCATCATGGCACTTTGATGTGTTCTTACTCAAGAAGGGTATCCATTGGCATATTCTTCTCACAAGCTTAAACCCTATAGAAGAACTATGTTGTGCATGATCTTAAGCTTTTAGTAGTCATTCATGCCTTCTTGAAATTGTGGTGTCCCTATTTGATTGCAAGAAGACTCACACTTGTCACCACTGACCACAAATATCTGAAGTGGATTTTCACTTAAGTGGATTTTCTTGGAAGAAGATTCACTCTTGTTGTTAGCACAAAGAAGACCATCCTCAAAGTATGGGCAACTTGAAAAGAGTTAATGAAGTGTTGGAAGATATTTTGAGAGCATATTATGGCAAGGAGCCCAAGAGATGGATTGAATACTTACCTTTAGTGGAATTTGCCTATAAAGTCTCGTATCAAAACAAAGTATCGGTGTGACTCCTTTCTTGGCATTGTATAGGCAAGAATGCTTGTTCCCTCTCAATTTTTCTAATTTAACCTTGAGGGTCAAAGGACCCAAAAAAGTGTTGGAAGAGATGTAGTAGACCAAGGCCATCTAGTAGGACATGAAAGTAGCACAAGACCAGCAGAAGGCCTATGCTAACCCCAAGAGGACCCCTCAAACTTTCAAGAATGGAGACTTGGTATTCCTAAGAGTTTGGCCAAAGAAGAGTTCTTTATCTCTTGGTAAATTCAAAAATCCTAGCCCAAGATATTGACTCTACAAGGTTGTCAAATGTCTCTGTAAGAATGCCTATAGAGTAGAGCTTCCACCAAATCTCAAAGTTCATAATGTTTTTTTATGTAAGCCTTCTCAAACCCTATCTCCTCCAACTTGATAATGTCCTAGATAATGGAGAATTTGTAATGCCAACTCAAGGAATTTTGGAAGTTCATCCTGATAGAATGTTAGAGATCAGGGAAAAGCCTCGTAGGAATTGTATTTCATGAGTACCTTATCCAATGGAAAGATTTCCATGAAGGGGATGCCACATGGATCAAGGAGTCCATCCTCAAGAGAGACCACCTTGAGTTTGTTTCAAGATGAGGACATCTTGATTTCTTTAAGGGGAAGAGAATGTAATGACACCATCTTCACGAAATGAACAATCCCCTCCTTGCATATCCCTAAACAATTATTTTCCCCCTTGGCTATGCTCATTGAGATATTCATCCAAGACTATGCACATTCTCCAAGGTTTGATAAAACTTGCATCCTCTTTGCTGTAGTTTCTCCTCGACATTAATCTATGATATTCTTGAGGTAATCTAATGCTAACGAAAGTTGTATTCCCTAACACAAGCTCGAAGTGTTTTTGGTAGACTATTGAGGAGTGAACACTCTTGTGAAAAAATACCAGGGTTGTTCTTGAGGTAATCTAATGCTTAGAGAAGTTGTATTCCCTCATGGATTGTTGGGTAGTTATTAAGCTAAATTATTACTTTCCCTTATTTATACCTACCATTAAAAAAGCCTTGATCATTGACTTACTTTAGCATATGTATATTTTTAGCATGTGTTGCATTGACTCTACAGTAATGATAGATAAGGCCACGTTATAGCATTAGTTATTTTTGAAAGCTAAACATTAAAAACTTGTATACTCAACCTACACTACCTATACTTTTATAAAATATGTGTCATGTTTGCTACTTGTTCTGAATCTTGAGGCACGCCATTCATGTTCTCCCTTGGCCCATCAAATTCTAATGGTTTTGTATAATCTATTATGGAAGACATGATTTTAAGTGGCTCCATGCATATGGATTGTACTAGCTTAGAGGACTTTGGCTTAACAAGTTGTGCAACTTTGAACTTGTAGACTTTGTAGCCTATGACCTTGAGATGGTGAATGGGAGCTTCTTATATTGGTCCAAGGCTCAAAAGGTTGAGTTCTTGGCTTAGTTTTAGTTTATTGAATATTGTGGTAACCAAGCTTTGTATTTCTAACTCAGCCACACAAGTCGTGCAACTTGGTCTTTGTAGCCTATGCCGCTTAGATGATGAATGAGAGCTTCTTTTATCAATGTGCATGGCTCAAAAGGTTGAGTTCTTGGCCCAGGTTTAGTTGATTCAATATTGTGGTAGCCAAGCTTTGTATCTCTAACTCAACCACATCCTCATATATAGGAGATGAAAACTATTTAAATGGCATTCCTATAGAGCTCCTATTGTTGTATGATTACATATTTGTAAATATTAGTGAGTCCCTTAAGCTGAATCTCTCTATGCAATGAGGTTACTAATTCAATGATTATCTTAATCGATGATTCTTCATATATTCTTTTTAATTGATTTTCTACTAGATTGAGAACTCTAGCTAAACTCATCTCAATAGTTTATTGCAATCTTGTGTAATTTACTTTCAGCTATCCCTAGGCTTATTGATTATCTTAGAGTTCTTTTTATGGATTTCTCTTGCTTTGACTAGATACTAAGATCTATCACTTTGGGTTGAACTTCCTTCATGATGCTTTCACAACTCTTCCACTTCTTGGTTCTTGGATTCTAATACTGCATCATGCTCCTTTAACTGTGCTTGAAGGTCTTGTATTTGTAGGTTGGTCTAAACTATGAATTTTCTATAGTCCTCTTGGGTTCATCTAACAATGTATGGAGCTTCTACTTTCTATGAATTGCTTTTGCTCTATCGTGATGGAGCTCTTCACATAAGCAATTCTAGGGCACTTAGGTTGCCTACTATACTTAGTATCGAATTGCAATCCAATAGTGGTGTACTTGGCAGGGTGCTACATGTCTCCTTATGTAATAGTAATGATTTTATTTGTGATATTTGTCTTCTCCAGCTCAATGACTTTTGTTTGCACATTCTATATCTACATTGACAACTATTGGAGGATTCCTTGGTCATTGCTCAAAAAAATTGAGCTCTTGTCTATCTTTTCCTTCCCTTTATTAGTGACACCTTATTCTCATTTTGTTATTATTTCCTTTATCCACATTGTGGAAGAGATTGGTTCATTTGTTGCTTGGCTTCCTCATAGGACAATAGGAGAGTTGTATCAAAGTCTTCCTTTTGTTCCTTCATTCTAGCTTCTAGCTTTCAAAATCCTTTTTAAATCTTTTCTTAGTAGTGTGGACTACTACTTGTTCTTTTGGGGTATCTTTTTCACTAGAATGTGTGGCAAATGGGCTTTTATTACTCTCTTCCCTATCTCTCTTTTCTCCCTTGGGCTACTTTGCTCTTCGTTAGATGATTGACTTCTCTTTTTCTCTTTCCTTTGTTTTTTTTATTTTCCCTAGTTTGTTCTCTTATCTTCTTTGCATAAATTTTCCTAACCTATTTCTTGTGAGGTGATGACTTTTCCTATCAAGGAAAATATAAGAAACCCGCATGAACACCTATAGTTTCAGAAAAATGAAAAAAATGGACTCTTGTTTAGTGCCAATGTGGAGGAAAAATTTTGTATAATAGCCCAAACCTTCCACTACATATTCACCTACAACAAGCTGAACTCTTCTACAACAAGGATTCCTAAGACCCTCATGGAAGATATACTAATAGAGGAGATTGTGAGACTAGAAATTTGAATGATTTTTGGATAGAGGAAGTTCATCTGTCCATAGACATGGCCCACAAGACTCTCATTTAGGGTCCTTATGCAAGCTCCACCTAGGTGAAGGGAATAGTAATTGATTTTGGGAGTGCACTCACTAGGATGATCAACATAGTAGTAGGATTCTCCACAAAAGCACCACCTACCAGGAATTAGAATTTTTGTTCTTCCCTTACCCAATAGCCTAATACACTAGTTTTGGATTTGGGTTCATAGTCTCAAATGAAGTTCAAACATGTGGTCAAATGAGCAAGTCCGCTAAATGTAAAGTTGTAAATCACAATGTTTATAGCTTTTTGGCCATGTTATTTCTACTAAATACATGCTCAAACATTTTTAATAGCTAGAAATTAAGGTCATCTATGCCTCAAATGGTGAGTTACAAGTCATATCTTTACAATATTTCATAGTAAAGACAGTCTTATTGTTATTTTTAGGGTCCTTAATAAGGGAAGCTAATTTAGTATAAATGAACTTCATTGGTGGAATTGGAAGTCCTACCATTTTCATATTTATAATAGTATATCGATAAGGGAATTTTATGAAAATAAGGAAATAATGCACTAAGGAGAATAACTTTAATATGGTCATGATGTTGTAATGCACACATGAGGCTAATAGAGATGTGCCTTCAAGCCCACTTGCAACATATAGTTTTTCATTAAGAATAATCTTATCTAATAGAGGGCATTGCTCTAAATCTAATGGATATGATTAGTCATGAGCAATGAGAATTGCACAAAGTGAGATACCACTGCAATGAGTTGGATCATGTTGTAGGGTCTTGAAATTACTTTTCTTTGGTCATTAATTGATCGCCATTATAGGTAATATCAAGGTGATGATCATAATGGACATTGAGCAATAGATATTTGAAATCATATTTTTGACAAATCTTAGCCAATTTAGTAGGATCATTAGCTTTTGTGTTGAGTAGGGGCTAGTTAGTGACAAGTTACATTGCTTTAGCGGTCATCTCTAGAAGCATTTTTAAGATGTCTCATAGAATCGCCTCACTTTTGCAAAGAATTTATTCAACAGCTTCCCATGTAGTCTTCCAACAAGAGACAAGCTAAATCATTTGTTTGTCAAAAGTTCCATAATTGATCACTTCATAAGCTCAAGCAAGCATTTTGGATGTTGTATCTATGTCAATGAAACAATTAGTCATTTGAATGCTAATTTTTTAAGCCAATAACATGGCTATTCTATAAATTGATCAATGGATGCTATTTGGCTTCATTCCGATTGATGCTTGAGGTCTTGTGGTACTTATTAAGGGTGTGTTTGTGTTCAATTAACTCTTGCTTTTAAGCATAGTCTTTACATGATTCTCAAGTTGTGTATCATGCATTTGGGATTGCGGTTTTAGCCTTGTTAGCCATAGCCTTCCTTATGAACCACAACTCTTTTAGGTTTGGGTATATATGAGATTGGCTCCTTCATGGTCAAGGACTGAGTGTTTTTGGGTCTATATACCTAGATGGCTTACTAAGGTATAGTTTTATTGCCAAGGGGCCCAGATTGTGAGCCAAGGTGTTGCATTTGGGCATGGTTTTTTGTATTGACAAGGGGCCCACGATGGTGAGCCAAGGTATTGTATTTGTGTGTGGTTTTGTGTTGCATCCTATGAGGTGTCTATTTGCAATTTTAGTGAGCTTGAAAGGCTCATTTGGGAATCCATATGTAATGATGGCCATTATATAAACCTTGAGTAGTTAGTAAAGCCTTTGGCACCCATGTGGTAGTGATGTGCTACCTTGGGTTAATGCATCTATCCTAGCTTCATAGCCTAGGAGGAGTTCTTGCGATTTCTATTTGCATTCTATTGTAACTTTGAGGATTGATGTGATTTTTATGTGAGCACTCAATTTATGAATTTCTTGCAAGAAATAACTTCTTATCCTAGGCCATTGCAATTTGTTGTAATAAAGCTTCTTTCTACTTTGTAGATGTGGGTGGCTAGGTGGGTCTAGTCTTAGGTGGTCATTGCTCTATTGACTCTTTCTTATTGAAGGTAGAGATCACTTTGGCTCCAAGGAGATTCAAGTGAATGCATTGGAGATTCAAGGGAATGCATTAATTTTCATAGTCAACTTGGCACTTTGTTTTGAACTTAAATGGTTGTCCAAGTAGGATTTCACCATCCCATGTATTCTTTATTGGGAAGAATATACAAAATCATCAATATTCTCTTAGTCTCCATGGTTGCCATTAGTTTATATTTGCCCAATATTTAATAAGAGAGGCCTTTGTATGGATTTAGTCTAACATCAAAGGGCACTATTGAAGGCTAACTAAAATTCATACAACAACTAAGCCATTATCAATGAGAGCATTGACTAGGTCTTCCTTAGAGGTAGTGAGTTTGAGTTGAAGATAGGCTAGTGGTATAGCCATTTCTTCTTCACTAACCAAATAGCTAAAGCACAACTGCTCTTACTTTGATATTCTATTACAGTGATGTTTTGTCATATTATTGGAAATGAATTTGGTTACATGTATTGGTCCTCAATGCTATTGGCTAGTCCTAAGGGCTATTTGTGTTTAGGATGTTCTATGGGATAATAATTTTCTCCATGGCTACCATTAAAGTGGTTGATTCCTTTCTCCTCAAGGGTTTCAAGCTCCATGTTTTTGATAGCATGAATGTGCTAGGGTCATAGTTCTCTAAATTTTAACTTTTGCTTATGTCCCTTGAGCAAGTAGAGGAGAACTAGATCTCCTTGGTCAAATGATTAATGTTGTACATGCTTATCAAATCAAAATTTTTTGTGGGATTTCTCTATTAATAATTCATGGATGGCTAAAAGTTAAGTGTCATTTAGACATTCAAACTTAGTAAGTCTTTCCATATAGGCCTCAACATTCTTGTACTATGATGCACATGTTGGGCATTAACAATTCTACATGCATACTAGCATCAATGGCATAGGTTCATCTAAAAGGGGTTTGATATGTGGCTATTTTACATGTCACTTGGTATGCCCATATTGCCATGAGCTTGATATCTCAATTGAATCATGATCCTAAGATTGTCTTGGGCATTATCTATTGATTTTGCTTGGCCATTCCCTTGTTTTGCAAATAATAAGGTATTGACCTTGTGAATGATCATGAGTGTAGAGAGTAGGTTCTCTACTACTTCATTTATAAGGTGAGTTCCTTGATTAGTTATGATTGCTATTGGGCACTCAAATCTAGATATTGCTTTCTCCCACAGGAACTTGGCTATTATTCTTGCATTGCTCTTTTGTATAACTCATGCCTCAGCCCATTTGGACATATAGTTTGTATAATTGCTATGATGTATCATTGCTCTTGGGAATACTGCACTTTGGGGCTAATAGATCCCATAAATTCAATCCCCCATTTTTCAAAGGGTTGGCATGCCAAAACTGGCACTAGCTCCATTTTGTCATTTTTGAAGGTCACTTTTATGTGTTGGTATTTGGGGAAATATATTACAAAATGTGCTACATCAGTGAATAGTGTTGGCCACCAAAATTGTGATTGTAGAATCTTTCAAGCCATGGTGGTAGCATTGAATTGGCCTCTAGCTATATGCCTCTAGCTATCTCTTGCAATATACCTCATTCATGCTAATGTATGTGGTCCTTCTCAAACTCCTTCATTGAATGACTTGGTTGATTTTCACTTTATAGTTGTTAGTTTTAGTAAGAATGATCCAGACAACAACTCTACTACAAGGTATGCAAAGGTAATATTGTGTTGGTACTTTTATATATGGATGATTTATTGATTATAGGAAGCAATGAAAGTATGATTTTTCTAAAGTAAAATATTAGCGTTCTTTACCATTTGACATGAAAGATTTGGGAAACTTGCATTACATTCTTGATCTTGAAGTCTACAATCCCAAAGAAGTAACCTTTATCTCCCAATAGTATGTTGTTCAAATTCTAGACAAGTTCAATATGTTCAATTATCATCTTATCAAAAATCCCATGGAATCCAGTATGAATCTAAGAATGAGAGGGAGCTAATTTTTATCCTTCAAAGTAAAATATAAGTCTTTTATTGATATTTTGATTTGTATGAGGCTAGATATATATTATGTAGTAAAAAACTTGGCTCAATTTATGCAAGCTCCTAGAATGTCTCACTGGGGTGTAGCCAAAAGAGTGCTTAGGCACTTGAATGGTTCTAGGCATTGAGGAATTGAATATGCTAGAAATAGTGTGTCTTTATATGGATTTTTGGATTTTGATTATGCCTCAAACTTGGATGATTGCAAGTAGATTACATTGTATACTTTCTTCTTAGAGGAATATCATGGGCTTCTAAAGAAGGAAATTACTATCGGTCTGTTTCTTTAATATAGGTTAAATATAAAGCCCTTACAACTTCAACTTGTGAGCTTATTTGGTTGAGAACATTTCTAGTTGAGATTGGATTTTGTGAAGATTCTATATGTATCCCTATCTCCAATGATAATATTTGAGTCGAGGATCTTGCAAAGGAATCCATTTCATCGTCAAATGATAGAGAATATTGCTATTAGAGAGCATTTCATTACCTTGAGGGAAGGATCAATTAGAAGTAAGGGAAAGCTCCTTGTCTCAAATAATATATTCTACTAGTCCACAATGCACTTTTTATTCACATATGCACCTCCTCAACAATCTATCTTGTTCTAGCGTGTATAACTATCATGTGATTATCCAAGTAGGTTTGAGTCAAGCTTTCGCTATAGGGAATTTGGGCAATACATTCTCCAATATGTCCACAATATTATTGGCCCAATAGGGATTTAGGTTAGCCTTGAAAAGCTAAGCCTCCTGCTACTATAGAATGATCAATAGGGAATTTGGAAGCTTGTCATCCATCCCCTTTGCTTTTCCCCCACTTATCACTCTAAAAATGTGGTCAACAATATAATGTCGTTTGCTCTTTCTTACAACAACATTAAAGTCTAATTCTAATAGCAATAGTAGCCATCTTTTGATGTGTCTTATGGCACAAGTTTGGTTTACTAGATACAACAAAGCTTGATGGACTACAAAGAATATGAAGGAACTGGTGAAACTTCTTAATAATACACCATGCCAAGTCCTTCATGTGCTATGGTTGAATAATTCATCTCACTTTCCATGAGTTGATGTCTTGTGAAGCTCATTAAAAAGTCCATATGTGTTCTCTTGGTAGAGCACTGCTCCAATCTTCCAGTCATGGGCTCATAAAATAGGTGCATTGATGAGATTCCTCCCAATGCTTCATAAGATTTATTGTTAACCTAAATTCGAGATGGCAGAAATATGAAGCAAAGAGGAAAAAAGGATAGAAAAAAGAGCAAAGGCGGAAGGACGCTCCCTAAAGCTAAGCTGAGGCAAAAAGTGCAATTCTAAATGGAAGGCACCTCAAAAAACTCTACAAACTCTCATAAAAGAGTGCCAGGCTCCCTCCTGTGCCATTTGTAAAAGAATAGACAGGTGTAGGCTTAAGGCATGAGTCAAGAAGAGGGAAATAGGAAAAAGGACATTGCCACAACGGCCGGTCATGTAAAAAGGGATGGGTGTCCATGGGATTTTAGGGCTTGTATATAAAGTTCAAAAAGTGAATGGAAGCTCATTCTTTGGTGTGTGGCTAACAAGAATACTCTCTTCTTCTCTTCTCTTCACCTTGCTTGTGTGTGTGCTCTTGAGAGAGGGAGTGTGAGAGTGTGAGGGAGTGAGTGTGTGGGAGTGAGGGATCAAGAGAGTGAAGCTCTTCACCATCTCCTCTTCTCTTCTTCTCTTCTCTTCTCTTCTCTTCTCTTCTCTTCTCTCACACGCACGCGGTGATGGTTGATGGAGCTTGAGGGAGGAGGCTTGAGGATGCTTGAGCTAGCATCTAGGATCATGGAGCTACTAGTGTGTGCGAGGGAGGGGGCAACTCATTTTGGCATTGAGGTAAGCTCACTACACTCGTAGGTTCGAAGGCACGTCGAGTAGGTGAGAGATAGCCATTAGAGCTCACTTGAAATGCTTGAAGCAATAAGCGGTCCGTGGTTCTTGATGGTTGAGCATAAGCTCCCTCTGCATTTTGGTTCTGTTGCCAGGACAAACAGATTTAAGCTTGAGCACTTGTGTGCCTCATATCGAGCATCGAAGTAAGGGATTCATCCCTAAAACAAAGCTTGAGATAGGTAGGAAGTTTGGGTTTTTTGATCTTTGATACAAGTAAGTATTTTGGTTATCTTGGTTGTTTGATGATTGGAAAAGAATGGGAAATCATTTCAGTTATTTGCTTTTCATTCTTGTTGCATTTAGTGTAGGTTAGGATTAAGAAATCAAATTGGAAAAGCGTAGGGTTTGCTGTTGTAAAACAGGGTAAAACAGGGCACAAATCATGGTAAATGGAAAAAAGAGTGATTGAAATGGTTAATGTCAGCAAAGTGAGGGACTGGGGATATCAAGACCTTGCCCAGGAAGGGGTTTAAGGGCCAGGAGACCATAGAAGAGCTCATTTTTCACCCGAGCATTGAGAGAGAGAGAGAGAGAGAGAGAGAGAAAGAGAGAGCTTCCATTGGTGATTCTATCAATCTTGCCATCGGGGAGTTCTTCGCATGCGTCAGGTATATCAAACCCTTCCTCCTATATTCTTGTTGTGGTTTGGAAGTTTGTGTGCCTGATGATTTGCTTGGATCGCTAGATTTAGTGGAATCATCCTCGGTGCTGTCGTCGTCACGCGTGACTCGGCCTGTCTGAGTGGCTTGCTTTTGGGTTGAGTCCCAAAATTGGCCCTCAGCCCTCCTGCATTTGGCAAATTCGGCCCGTCTGAACGGACAACTCGGCCAACACCTTTAAATTCGGTCCTCGGTACTCATGCCTTGGTCCGTCTGAGCCCCCTACTTCGCCCACCTAATTCGGTCACTTATCGCTCGGCCCGTCCGAACATACCATTTGGCCGTCCGAGCCGCAAATTCAGCCACTGTTCCCATTCGGCCCTCAGCCCATCCGATTCTACCACTCGGCCCCTGCAACTCAGACGAGTTGGGCCAATTTAGATTTTTGCAAATTTCTTGGGAAAATTGCACCAGACTAGCTAGATCTCAACCGCACAAACCTTGGTGAGCCATCCCGACGCCCAAAACTCGATTCTAGCACAAGGAATAGGTGAATTCACGAGACGCAGTCGCTTAGTAGCTTGAGTAGGTTGTTGAGAGAGTCAGCACCTTAACGGCAACCAATGGAGTCATAGACCTCGAAACAAACCTGACGACGCAGCAAGGAACCCTAAAACCTATTAAGACAGCTAGAAATTGATCGGACAAGCCTAGTAGGCCTAAGATGAGACTAGAGTGCGTAAGCCACTTAGACACTTGTTCTTCATACTCACCTTGACTTCCAGTACTTGAAGTACACCTAAGAACAAAAAAAAGTTGGATTGAGCACATGTGCACGGAAAAGAACACACACACGTACACGTTGAGTGGAGGTAAATTGAGGATTGTATGCAATAATTAAGGAACTCACTCAGATAAAAGAACCTGAAAGAACCCATCAATAGGAGAAGATCCCAAGACATAGACGGGCAATCGGAGCCTAGCATAGCAATAGAGACGTGGATCTACTCGACCTACTTAACCTTATCGACAGCTTGGTGGAGCACAAGAATGCAACCATGTCGAAAGAGAGTTCAGACCATAGGCTGAATGAGGAACTCGACTTAGGAGTTTTCCCAAAAGTGATCCATCAGTTGGTGAATAGCTATGACTCTCATGCTCGGTATGAACACCGTGGTAGAATGGCAAACGCCAGCATAGTCGACCTAGAGGAGGAAAGAAAGCTAGCCCACAAATCACTGCAAGGCATAGTGGAATACAACCGAGACCAACAAACTAGGAGCTTGAGAAAGAACACAAAGATGCAAGAGATCCAGTGAGTGCTGAACCTAGTAGGCAGGAATTGGACTGACCATGAGAGAGCACTAGAAGGAGACTTGACGCTGAGTGAGCTTATCATGAAGCGATTGCTAGACAACACAACAGCAGAGTAGAGCACTGCAATGTTAGCAATGTCACTACTAGCAGGGTAGGTTCCAAGGGCCAGCCTAAGATACCAATTTTGCTAAGCAACTCGATAAGTACCAGCCCCACTACAATCCATACAGCTTCATAGAGCAGTTTGAGCAGGTCCACGAGGCCAACAGTCTCACCAACTTGACTCAGCGCTCTCAAGCATTTGGGCTTTCCTTAGGCGACAAGGGTCGGACTTGGTACATGAGTTTAGATGCTGCAGAGCGAGCGAACTTCAATGGCCTCAAAAACCTCTTCATTAAGAGATTTTCTAAGCCTGGATACTCTAACAACCTACTAGTATGACTTATGAATGTCAAGCAGAAAGAAAAAGAGGACATTTGCAACTATATGACCCACGTGAGGAGTCTCTTCAAGAGAATCCTGATGGTGGACGAACGACAACCGAAAGGGTAGTATCGATAGTATTCATCAGTGGAATATGAAATGAGGAGCTTTATAAAGCCTTGGCAGGCAACTCGAGCTTGTGGCGGGACACGCTAGCTAGGGTGTTCGAAGAAGCCATCCAAGTAGATGACCAGCTGAAGGAGAGGAGCTCTAGGAACTCGAGCCAACAAGAGACCACAACTCTAGAAATTCGGAGAGAGCTTCAGCATCCAGCAAGTGATCAGGCACAAGTACCCAAGATAAGGAAAAGTCCACAGATACCAACTTGGAATTAACTAACATGAAAATGAAAATAGCCAAGATGCAGGAGATCCTAAGATGACCAACACGCCCATACGTTCAATGTGTGTATTGTGGCAGGAAACCATTTACCAGTCAAGTGTCAGGACCCCAGGTCATGACCTTGCGCTAATTATGGTAGGTTTGGTCATGACGTTGCACATTGTAGATTACCTAGAAGACTTCCGTACTCACAACCATATGATCAACCTTACCTAGCGAATAGGTTGCAACAATTCTTTGGAAGGGGATCCCCATTGGCCCTTCCCACACCAAACAGCGTTAAGCCGGCTATTCCTAGAATGGACATAAATCCTATTGGAATACCTAGACTGCCTGGTCCCTATGTGACCCATCCACCAAAGCAACGCTCCAATTCACTACGTGCAAGAGCCAATTGAGCAAGATACTTACGTATACCCCTACGTCTTGCATGACAACGAGGGCAACACAGTCCCTATGGACTGTCGACCAATACCATTGATGGGGTTAGGTAGGGGACGAGGCAGAGGCCTAGGAGGATAGACCCAAGAACCAATCATGTGTTGGATTTGCAGTCACCCTGGACACGTCTCATCATGCTGCCCTGAAAGGGAGCAACAAAATAGAGACAAGGCTAACCTAAGGTGCCCTGAGTGCAGAATCACTCATCCCTTCGTTGATTGTACAAAGTGAAAACCATCCTCGAGTTTGCCCAACGTGCCATCCATCCCATTGGGATTGTTTCATGTCGAGAATCTCAATCGGAGGCTAGACCTATCCCGTTGCATGTCATGACCCACACACAAACGAAGCAAGCTGGCATATCACTGCCAGGTCCTGCAAATCTTGATGCATCCTCGATAGGAAAGAAGAGCTGTAGGCTAAGGAAGAAGAGGCCCAAAGCTAAAGTCACACTCAAAATCTGAGAGTGCCACAACGCTACCTACTGGAAAGAAATTCACTGATGATGAGGCAGAGACATCAACCCCAAAGACGACTGAAAAGGGAAATGCTAAGGTCCGGGAGTACCCCAACCCGAAGCACCAGCTAGAGGCCATCGAGAAGGTGAAGGAGTGAGTAAAGGAGACCCAAGAACACCTAAAAGATGTTGAGCCCATCGTAGAGGACAAGATTGAGGATCTCTCCAGCATAAGCATTCCAGTCTCACCCCCTTGAACAAAATCAAGAGATGCGGCTATGCCACAAGTAATACCGCTTAGGCAAAGCCTTAACGCTACGGGCTAGCAAATCAATCACAACTATTGGCCCGAACAATTCAGAATAGGAGAAAGACGAGCAGTCAATGACCTACTCACCACTCTAGTGACCACCCCTGTGACACTAAGCTTGGGGGATCTACTTAGGTAGCATCCAACCCTATGGCAAGACTTAAAGCAGTGGGTCGAAGGATCAAGAGAGCAAGCTGTTGTAGACCTACAAGAACGTGATGCAGAGACGCGGATACTGAGTTTGACATTGCACTCCGTGCCTAAGTCCTTGCACATTAATACTTTTTGGGAAGGCATTGAGATGCATGTAGTCTTACCGGTCTTAGCCCTAGGCGACACAACAAGGAAACAGATTGTAGACATAAGGACGGGAGTTAGTGTACTGAGCCATGCAATGCTCCGGACTTGGGGCAACCCACCGGTCGAGAGTGCTAGGTTTAATGTCACATTAGCTAACACAATGAAAGTGAAGCTATTCGGGGTGCTTAAAAACTAGCCAGTGAAAATTGCAGGAGTCCAATTCTCAATTGACTTTATAGTCATGAAGGGAGTGGATTATGATATCCTATTGGGCCGACCCTGGATGCGCAATGCTAGAGTGATCAAAGATTGGGGGAATGGTCTCATCTTCCTAGGCAATAGAACAGAAGCTGTAAGGGTGGAAATGGACTCTTGGAAGACTACACCATTTGACCTCGATGCCATTTCCACGATGCTTAAGGGTAATGCTTAGATCAAGAAATCCTACGAGCCCCTGACTAAGTATATCCCATGTCCCAAAGACGAGTGAGATCGAATGCATGTCCTTGCTACCATCGACCTGCCATTCTTGGATAATGAGGAGTGCGAACATGCCATTAAAAAGATCAGCAAGGCCAGAGGTACACCCTCGATGCCGCTCTACATGATGGTAGGAAATCTTTGCAAAAGACCCAACCCTATCACTTTCAAAGTGCCAAACAACAAGAGGGAACTCCATGAGATTTTAGAGTATTTGACCAGCAAGCTAGCTAGTAATCCAGCAGCAAATTTCAAGCCACTCCAAGATCTCTTAGATGAACCAAGGTGGAAATGGACCACGGTGCATGACCTAAACCTCATGTACAATTGGGCCCTAGTCCCCGATCAAAGGCACGAGACATACCAAGACCTAGGAGATGACGAGCGATCAGACGAAAGTGTTTTCGATGAGGAATACGAAGACTGTCGCTCCTTCAGTGATGAGAATAAGGGTGAGATAGATACCACATAATACAACACTAAAGGACGAGAGATAGAACAGATAGGAGCAGACTCCAAGCCATACAGAAAGAATGTCTTTAAGATAGAGCAAGGGGTCATGCACGTGGATTGTGACCGCACGTGGTTGGAACATATAAGAGCCATAGACTTTGAACAAGCAGGCCTAACCCAACCAGGTACCATGCCAGAATAGAGTCACCCTTTGAGCTACAACCACCAGGAGAGACTACCTCTTCTAGCAAAGAAGGGAAGTTCGATTCTGAGTCGGAAGTAAGTTCAGAGAGTGACCAAAAAATACCTAGGCCGCCCAAGACTAGACGTACCAAGGGGGACCTACCTGTCCACCTAAGGCGCAGACGGTTAAAGGAAGAAAGGGAAGAATAGCCTAAGGACGACGGGCAAACGATCAACGAAAACCACATGATATGCCTAAGAGATTTACAAAGTTCAAGAAGGGTGATGTTGGGTTCCAAACTTCAAGGGCAAGCAAGTGAACCCTTCGACGGACCTGCCAAAGTCAAGGAGGTGAACCTAGCCCAAGAGGGGGAGACACCCCGACCTCTCTTTATTGCCAATGACTTGATGGAGAAAGAGGAGACAAGTCCCATTGCTCTCTTATGAGAGGATATAGATGTATTCGCTTGGTCCTTAGAAGAGCTTAAGGGGGTAGATTCGAGTGTAGTGACTCATAACATTCCCATGACACCAGATGCAATATCGGTCAAGTAGCGACAGCACCCTATGAATCCAAAACACGCTCATGGGATCAAGGAAGAGATTGAAAAGCTGATGAGAGTGGGACTCATCTACGAAATTGAGCACACATACTAGGTATCACCCATAGACATTGTAATGAAGAAAAACGAAAAGATTAAAGTGTGCGTCAACTATAAGAAGGTAAACGCTACCACTAAGATGGATAACTATCCATTGATGTACATTGAGCACATGCTCGAGAGAGTGGTGGGCAAAGAGACCTACAATTTTCTAGACGGCTTCCCTAGATACAATTAGGTGCAGGTGCATAGTCATGCCCTTCAAGCTAACTAACACTCCAACCACCTTTCAATGCTGTATGCGCACTATATTTAAAGACATGCTCAGGAAAGAATTAGAAGTCTTTATGGACAACGTGTGTGTTTACTCGATCTGGAAAAAACACTTAGACAAACTCCGAGCAGTCTTTGAACGGTGTCGTCTATATCATCTCTCTTTGAATCCCTTAAAGTGCTAGTTCTGGGTAAAGCACGGACGCATCCTAGGGCACATGGTGTCAAAGAATGGCATTGCCATGGTCTTTTCGAAAGTCAAAGTCATCGTTGATCTTCCACCCCCAACCAACTATAAGGGAGTTCAATGCTTCTTAGGTCATACGCGGTATTATCGGCAATTCGTGCTAAATTATGCATTGATTGCTAGACCTCTATACAAACTATTGATTATATTTGAATGGACTGAAGAATGCCAATGCACTTATGAGAAACTGAAAAAGACTCTGACCACAACACCGATTCTACGAGTCCCAGATTGGACCATCACCTTCCATGTGCATATATTAATGCTTCGAAATTTGTTGTGGGGGCAGTGTTGTGCAAACCTGGCAAGCACAATCTCGACTATTCAATAAGCTTTGCTAGCACACAACTAACTGAGACCGAGATGAACTACTCGACGACAGAAAGAGAAGGCCTGGCCATGGTGTTTGTCGTGAAGAAATTTCGGCATTATTTATTAGCCACACCTTTCACTTTCTTTGTGGACCATCAAGCCTTGCTATATTTAGTAAACAAACCTTGTGCTATAGGACACATAGCTTGATGGCTCCTTCTACTTCTCGTCCTCAAGACATGAGATATACTTGGTTAAGGGCCCGTAGGATTTTCTAATCTGGTTGTCACCCTTCAGCATGGCAGAGATGGCATCTAGGTCAACTGGCATAGTCTTCTAGTTGTCCATCTCTACTCTTACAACCTCCATTTGATTGCCTAGAAAGATGAGACCGTTGCCCTAGTCTTCTATGGCTCTCATGTTGCGCATCCAGGGTCCGCCTACTAGCAGGATATCGTGATCCACTCTCTTCATGACTATAAAGTCAACATAGAATTGAACTCCTGCGATCTTCACTGGTCAATTATTTAACACACCGAATGGTTTCACCTTCATTCCGTTAGCTAGAGTGACATTGAACCTAGCAACCTCGATCGGTGGGTTACCCCAACTTTGGAATACTGCATGGCTTAGCACACTAACTCCTACTCCCATGTCTACGATTCCCTTTCTTGTGACGTTTCCAAGAGCTAAGACCGGCAGGATTGCATGCATCTTTGTGCCTTCCCAAAAAGCATTGATGTGCAAGGACTTAGGCATGGAGTGCAGCGTTAGGCTCGGTATTTGCATTTCTACATCGTGCTCATGCAAGTTTGCGAGACAGCTTGCTCATTTGATTCTTTGACCCACTATTTCAGCTCTTGCCATAGCGTTGAATGCTGCCAAAGCATGTCTCCTATGCTTAGAGTCACAAGGGTGGTCACCAATGTATTAAGGAGGTTGCTAGCTGCTTGCCTCTCTCCTAACTCCACAGTTCTTGGCCATTGGCCTTGACTAATTTGCTGGCCCGTAGCATTTAGACTTTGTCTAAGCAATACTGCTTGTGGTGCAGTCTTATCCCTCAATTTTGTCGTGGGGGTGAGATTGATGTGCTTATACTTGAAAGATCATCGATCTCGTCTTTTAGTATGGGCTCATCGTCTTTTAGGTGCTCTTGGGATTTTTTCACCCACTCCTTCACTTTCTCAATGGCTTTGAGTTGGCACTTCAGGTTGGGGCACTCCACGACCTTAACACTTCCTCATTCAGCCATCTTTGGAGCTGACATTTCTGTCTTTGCGTCAGTGACTTTCTTTCCAACAAGCAGTGTCATGGCACTTTCGAATTTGAGTGTGACCTTAGCGTCTAGTCTCTTCTTCCTCCATCTCAGACTCTTCTTTTCTATTGAGGTTGTGTCGAGATTGCCAGGTCCTAGCAATGATATGCCGACATGCTTTGTCTATGTGTGGGTCATTACATGCAATGGGATAGGTGTGGCCTCCCCATTGAGTGTCTCAATATCAAAAAACCCCAATGGGATCGATGGCTTGTTTGTCGAACTAGAGGATGGCTTTCGTCTAGGGAAATCGACAAAGAGATGAGTGATTCCACACTCAGCGCATCTTAGGTCAGCCTTGTCTCTATTTGCTTCCTCCCTTTTAGGGCAACTCAAAGAAATGTGTCCTAGGTGACCGCAAGTCCAACAAACAATTGGGTCTTGGGTCTGCCCTCCTAGGCCTCCTTCTCTCCCTCTACCTAACGCCATCACTGGTACTGGTCGGTAGTCTGTAAGGACTACATTGTCTTCTTTGTCATACCATATGTAAGAGTGTACATTAGGCCCTTTGCCGCTCGGCTCTTCCACATAGTGGACTGGAGTGTCACTCGATGGATGGGTTACATAGGATACAGGTGATCTAGGGATACCCGTAGGGTTTATCTCCATTCTCGGGATGGCCGGCTTAGTGTCATTAGGTGCTGGGAGGGCCAATGGGGCTCCCCTTCCAAAGAAGTTCAGCGGCCTATTCACAAGGTAGGGTTGACCAATAGGCCGCTGAAAGAAGTTCAGCAGCCTATTCGCAAGGTAGGGTTGACCATAAGGCTACGAGTATGGGATTCTCTGAGGTAATCGACAATGTATAGCGTCATGGCCAAACCTACTGCAATTAGCACAAGGTCGTGACCTAGGGCCTTGGCACTCTACTAGCAAGTGGTTTCCACCACAATACATGCATCAGACGTGTGGGCATGTTGGTCTCTCATCATCTTCTGCAATTTGGCTATTTCCATATTCATCTCTGCTAGCTCGTGTCTTGAATCAGTGCCCTTCCCTTTATCCTCAGCACTTGGGTCTGATCTCTCGCTTGGCTTTGAAGCTCTTTTGGAATTCTTAGCACTGTACTCTTCTCAATTCGAGCTCCTGGAGCTCTCTCCTTGAGCAGTCATCCACTCTAATAGCTTCTTCAAAGACCCTTGCCAACGCGTGTCGCTGCAGGCTCGAGTTGCCTGCCAAGGCTTTATAAAGCTCTTCACTTCGTATTCTATTAATGAATACTATGGACACCTCTCTTTCAGTTGCTCTCTCGCCCATAAGGATTCTCTTGAAGAGGCTCCTGACATGGGTCACGTAATCTTGGACGTCCTCTTTCTCTCTCTGCTTGATATTCATGAGTCGCACTAGCAAGTTATCGAAGTATCTTGGTTTGAAGAATCTCTTAATGAAGAGATTTTTTAGGCCATTGAGATTGGCATGCTTAGTAGCGTCTAGACTTGTGTACCAGGTCCTACCCTTATGTCCTAAGCATAGACCAAAAGCTTACGAGCATTGAGTGAGATCAATGAGGCAGTTGGCCTTGCAGACCTGCTCGAATTGCTCTACGAAGCTGTACAGTGGCTGGTATTTGTCCAGCTGCTTTGCTACTATGAGATTTATCAATTGGCTCTTAGAGCCTTGGCTAACTCCTAACCCTATCAGTAGCGATGTTGCTAACGCTGCAACACTTTGCTCAGCTGTCGTGTTATCTAGCAGTTGCTTTGTCAAAAGCTCACTTAGTGTGAGGTCTCCTTCTAATGCTCTCTCATTCTCTGTTTGATTTCTACCTACTAGGGCTAGAAATCTTTGGATCTCTTGCATTTTTATGCTTTGGCGTAAGCTCCTAGTCTGTTGATCCTGGTTGTAAGCAACTATGCCTTGCAAAGCTTTGCGTGCTAGTTTCCTCTCCTCCTCAAGGTTCGCTATGATGTCCTCTGCAGGTCTGCCACGATGTTCGTCATTTTGGCTCACTAATTGCTAGATCGCCTTAAGAAAGTCTCCTAGGTCAAGTTCTTCGTTTCTTTTATGATCTGAGCTGCCCTCTGCCATGTCTAAGATTTCCTAGACCACCAAGTTGTCAATCAAGTTGATGAGGTCGAGTAGATCCACTTCCCCGATAGTATCGGTTCTTGCTGCATCCGACTTTTCAGTTGTGTTCTTCGCTTGGTCATACACTTAGGGATTCGATCACCCATATCTGTCTTAGGATCTTTTCTTATTGGTGGGTTCTTTCAAGTTTTTATGCCCAAGTGAGTTCCTTGTTAATTACAAATAGTCCTCAACTTACCTTCACTCTGTGTGTGTATGTGTGTACTCTTTTCCGTGCACTGTGTGCAATCAAGCTTTTAGCTTTTCTTAAGTATGTTTCGAGTGCTGGAAATCAGAGTGAGTGAGAAAATAAAGTGTCTAAGCGGCTCTTAAACTCTCGTTTATGGGTTTGGATTGATAGGCTTGTATGTTCGGCTTCTGGCTGTCCTCGCCGATCTATAGGGTTTTCACTACACCTTTTGCTCAGTCAAGATTCGTTTGGGGTTTTACGACTCTGTTTGATGTCAGTAATGTGTTGGGTCACTACATAATTGACTAGCATCGCCCCTACGTCTGTATCTTAGTGATTCTTTTATTCCTTACACCAGAAAGGTGTTTCAAGTGTCTGTATGGTCTTTAGAGGCTCGTATGGCCGGTGCCTAGGTAGGTCTGGTCCAGAATTTAAAAAATTTGAGAACAATCAAATTCGGCCCAACAGGTCTAAATTATAGGGGCTGAGTGTATAATTCGGATGAGCCGAATGGCTGAGGATCGAGGGGAAATGGGCCAAATTGGGATGTTCGAATGGCACATGGCACAAGTGGGCCAAGGCTGAATGGTGGAGGGCCAAGTGGATGTTTTTTCCAAGGGCTGAGTGGCTGAATGAGACTAGACCGTGTCAGGCAGGTGCGCCAAGTGACCGAGGGCCAAGGGGAACTAGGGACATTTGAATGTGCAGCGGGCCGAATCCAAGTGGGCTGAGTGGCTGTGTGTTCAAGTGAGTAAGGCTGAGTAGACCAAAGACAAGTGGCCGAGAGCCGAGTCCCAGAATCGAGCCGCTTGGATGGGCCGAACATGGTGTGTTTCTTGTTGAAATGATGAAAAACCCAACGAACTGATAAATTAACGACAAGGAAATTGTCGAGCATTTCCAGATCATATCTATGGATTAAGGGAAAGGGTTGGATATACCTGTAGCGGGTAACAAACTCGTTTGCGACAAGATCAAAGCGAATCCATGCTAGATCTCTCTCTCTCTCTCTCTCTCTCTCTCTCTCTCTCTCTCTCTCTCTCTCTCTCTCTCTCTCTCTCTCTCTCTCTCTCACATCAAATGATCTCTCCCTTGGCCTCTTGGCTATTAAACCCCTTCCTGGCAAAGGTCTTGCCACCCCTAATCACTCACTTGTCAACCTTAATCCCCTTGAGCACTCTTCCTCGTTTTTCTTGGTTTGTGCCCTGTTTGGGCCTGTTTTATAGCAGCAAACCCTACACTTTTCCAATCCGATTTCTTAATCCCAACCTACTCTAAATGCAACAAGAATCGAAAGCAAAGTACTGAAATGATTTCTCCTACTCTCCTAATCATCGAACCACCAAAATAACCAAAATACTTACTTGTTGTGAAGATTAAAAAATCTAAAACTTCTTACCTACCTCAAGCTCCGATTTGGGGATGGAACCCTTACTTTGATGCTCGATTTAAGGCATGCAAGCACTCAAGCTTGAATCCGTTGGTTCCAGCAAAACCAAAATGTAGAGGCGCTCAAGCTCAACCATTAAGACCCATGGACTCCTTATTCATTCAAGCATTTCAAGCGAGCACCTATTTCTATCTCTCACCTAGCTAACGCGCCTTTGATCCTACCGAGGTGTAGTGAGCTTACCTCGATGCCCGAATGAGTTGCCTCCTCCTTCAAGCACACCGGTAGCTCCATGATTACTGATGCAAGCTCAAGCATCCTCAAGCCTCCACCTCCAAGCTCCATCCTCCATAGCCACGCGTGAGACAAGAAGAAGAAGAAGAAGAAGAAGAAGAAGAAGAAGAGAGGAGATGGCGGATTGCTTCACCTCCTTGATCCCTCATCCTCACACACTCACTTCATCACACTCTCACACTCCCTCTCTCAAGCACACACAAGCAAGCAAAGAGAAGAGAAGAAGAGAAGAAGAATAGTCTCTTGTTGCCACACACCAAATAATGAGCTCTCATTCACTTTTTGGAGTTTATATACATGCCCTATAATCCCATGGGCACCCATCCCCTTTTTTACATGACTGGCCATTGTGGCAAGGTCCCCTTTTACTTGGCCTATTTCTTTAGCCTATGCCAAGTCTGCCCTTTTACAATTTGCACAGGAGGGAGCCTAGCACTCTTTTACAAAAGTTTTGGAGCGCCTTTCACTTAAAAATGTGCTTTTACCTTTAACTTGATTTTAGAGGCCGCCCTTGCGCCTTTGCTTGTTCTCCATCATGTTTCTTCCATTTCATCCACATTTCACTTATTTTGCTTCCGTCTCGAGCTGGGGTTAACAAAGTTGATGAAGAAAAGAAACACAAGGATTTTAGGGACACATTTTGTGGACATATGTAAAGGATTTTCATCAAATTGCTAAATTTGTAATTTCTCAAAGTATATTATTTTTCAGTTGTAAAACCAAGAGCTCAGCTCACTCCAGTGCAAATTTATCACTCTCCTACTTAGAACAAAGCCCAAGATTAAGTCTCTAGATGTATGCATGTAATATAAGGTCTGGTCAAGAGCCCAAGAAAGAAGTAGGGTTCCCACCTTTTTGAGAGAAAACCTAAAATCTGAGTAGGTTAAAAATGGAATAGAAGGTGTTATTCTTGTGTGTGCTTTGAGAACTCTTGTTATTATCTTATTCATTGGATCATATATATATATATATATATATATATATATATATATATATATATATATATATATATATATATATATATATATATATATATATATATAGAGAGAGAGAGAGAGAGAGAGAGAGAGAGTGTGTGTGTGTGTGTGTTGGGGAGTAGGGAGAGTGAGGTGCCATTAGAGAAGCTCTTCTCCAATCTTGTGCTATTACTTGCTTATTATCTTCATTCACAATTGCTAGGAGTATACATGACACAAGTTGGAACCATGGAGTACTAGATTTGAGAGGCATCATGCTTGAATCATGGAGCCACTTGCGAGCTCTTTGAACAACAAGGACTATAACAAGATAGGTAAATAGGTGAACTCTCTATAACTCGAATCTAGTCATGCATTTGTCTCCTAGATGAATCAATGCGTGCTTGGTTGGATAGAGAAGCAGTGTTTGTAGCTAGGTGAAAGATAGTATAGCTAGCATAGTTGAGGTTCTTGAATCAATAAGAGCTCTATAACTCGAATCTAGTCATGCATTTGTCTCCTACATGAATCAATGCGTGCTTGGTTGGATAGAGAAGCAGTGTTTGTAGCTAGGTGAAAGATAGTATAGCTAGCATAGTTGAGGCTCTTGAATAAATAAGAGCTCTATTAAGCCCTACTATTGAATGAAAATCCCAAGACCATGCCACATATCCTAGTTTGAGATCAACACACTATCCAAAACTTGAATAATTCAGTGCCAAGAACTCGCCCATAATATTGAGACCTATATGAAGTGCATAATGTGTACGCATTCTTATAAATTTTGTCAAGTATACTTGCATAATGAGGACTAATCTCATGCATCCATCATTTTTGTGTTGTTGCTCCATGTTGTTAAACATGCAATGTGCATATTAGTGGAGCACATTCCAATCATGCATTAATGAAGGTACTTGCATAGCGTACATTGTCATTAATGTGCTTGATTAGATTTAGAGTTATTATCTTCACACTAGCTCCACATATACTTTCTTAGCACCATCAACATATCCATTAGCATGAGTATGACAATAAATGCTATTGCCCATCATCGTATGCTTGAATAGAGGTCACTATTTGATAATAGACCAATCTCTTGGACAAACAATGGGCACATAAAGGAGCAATTTTTTGAATGAAACATGCAGATATGGGTGCTTACAACTTGCAACACAATCCCATTCTAAAGAGGTACAAGATAATGGCAGAGTGAAGTCACATATATCTCAAGGTTTTGCATTCTATTTGAAGAGGCTCTTATAGAAATCAAAACATAGAAAATGTGACCTCTTAAAAATGAGAAACAAAGTCAACCAAGCAAGACCAAGTATCTATTTGTAGTACTTAGACTAAAGCACAAAAAGTAAAAATTGAATCTTCAACCCTTGCATTTAGAAAATAATATAAGCCACAAAACACATCAAATATTGAAAAGTCACCATGGGTTTGTATTAATATAGAGTTCTTGTGGACCATCTTGCCTAGTTGTTCAACCCCTAAAACAATGAATGATTATAGGATGCAAAAGCCACCATGTCTTGAAACATGATGGATTTTACAAATTATATTTGTGCAAAAAACCAAAGTTGAATTCATAGCTAGAAACTTTCCACCTTTAATAATTCTAAGTTGGGAAAGTGTTTAAGTAAGAAGATAAGTTTTAGAGAATACATTAAACCAAGAGCCAAATCCAATGAGTGGAACACATTGGTGTCTACTCTTGCTTAATTTTGTGAAATACTCATTTTTCTAGGGCTTTTAAACACATCGTATGCCCAACTTACAATAATGAAATATTATTGGCCTATGATGAATAGTAAAGATATAATTAGCATGTGAAATATTGAATAAAATCCAATGAGTGGAACACACCGGTGTCTACTCTTGCTCAATTTTTTGAAATACTCATTTGTTTGGGGCTTTTAAGACATCGTAAGCCAAACTTACAATGAAATATTATTGGCCTATGATGAATAGTAAATATATAATTAGCATGTGAAATATTGAATATTGGTGATAATGTCGGCAAAGGGATGTACTCTTGTGTTTATAAGTATGCCCATGGCTGCTCTATGGGCATATCGGATAGCTTACAAAATGACAACAAAATTCCCTTTAGACGCGATCATGCTTGTAGAATTATTTGCTTCAAGTCTATGAATAGCTATCTAGGAGAGATGAACAACATGGACTTGCTGCTTGCTTGAGTTAGAGCGACTTTTTGAAACACAATTACTAGCTACCCATGCGCTCATTTGTGAAAAAACACAATGGAAGGCATGGTTTGACAAACATATCAAACAATGAGATTTCGAAAAGGGAGACATTGTGATGTTGCACTCCATTAAGGGGCACAAGAAAAAAATGAAATTCAATGATCTAGGTCCATTCCACATGTGTGCCATTAGTAGAACCAACAATGTTAAACATGAGACACTTGATGACAAAGGCTTAGGCCTTTTTAATGGTAGTCAAATCAAAAAATATTTTCCCCCATCACACCCCCTCTACAAGAAGCCGCAATGGTTCTACCACTCATTGCTATATGGGTAGCTAAGATCATCGAATTACCCCAAGGATGAAAGCCTCATACCTATGGCTTATTTGAATATCACCCTAATTGCAGGGACATCTTGCCACATCACTACCCTAACCAATGAAGGTGTTGATTGTAACATCCCAACTTATGATGATTGGATAGGAATTGGGAAAATTTCCACTCACACCTACAACAACAAAAGTAAATCCATATGGGGGACCTCCTTATGCATTATTAGGGAAATACCAGATCACCTTAATCGTCAAGACTGAAAGTCTACCTGCCATCTTCTATGTGCTACCTAATGCAGAAGGAGTTGGTAATGAGGTATTGTTGGGACACCCATTTAAACAACTCACCAAGTGCATGGTTAACTTTGAACTATAACGTATTCATTTGGAGCTACCTAATGCCAAGATTATCACGACTTTTAGCAAGGGTACTAATGCCTCAATGGAGAAGGCAGCACCACTGATGCTCCCCACACACCCCAATTCACCTCTTAAAAAGAGCAATGCTACTCTCCTCAATGAATTGCTAAATAGACCATGATAGGTCTATCAATCATATATATATACATCTAATATGAACCGTTGATGGTGGGTGTTGACACTAAATAAACAAAGGCAAGGTGCCCACTAACATGCATGTCCCTAGCATAGACCAATCCTTAACCAAATACTATGGCAATGCAAATAATGTGTCCCAAATCCAAATGGGTGGGTTCCTAAAGCCTTACTCAAAGCACAAGGCTATTGTGCTAGCAACAAGCTCATCTAGTTGTTGAAGCTCACTTACAAAACTACCTTGATATCCTCATACATAAAATCCTAGGATGCCAAATCCCCACAATTAGGGAAATAAGCACCACAACAACCTTTACCCAATCACGGTCCTCAAGTTGATCGTATACAGAGCCCATGCTTTGAAGTCCAACAACTAACTTGCAAAGAATCACAGTCCAATGAGTTGCTAGAACCCCGTCGAGACTGACTATCCCTAACTATGAGAAAACATCGAAGATTACTAGAATTGTGTCCCCATCTCAACCACTAGACCACATCACTCATTGGATGCTAGACCCCACCTATGCCTAAAAGCACCCTCAATCTAATGCCTATGACAACCAAAGTCAAGCATTCACACCACTTGATCAAATCAGCCACAAAAAGCCCTATGTCTCTCTAGGCCTAAGACCTTCTTATTGGAGACAATCTCTCTTAGGAACTAATTGCCAACATGGCTACGGATACTAATGACCACATAGTCAAATATATTTGATGGCTTGATAATACCTTCACTCTATTCACCCGTAGCTACGAACTACTTGACCTAGGCCTCCTTGATGAAAACACCACAGAGAATGTGAGGTCTCTACCATGCTCTTGGTAAGAATATGAACTTGTCTTCACCAAGCCTGCTTCAATTACTAAGGAGCTTATTGCAACTCAAGTTTCATGAGAGCAAGCTCTGAAAGGAAGATTAATCACCTCTTTCAAACGAAGCTGTGTTGAGATCATGTTTGATGAACTAGCCAACCTTGATCATCTTGCATAGACCGATTCCTTATTCTTATAGCATTGGTTCACTCTACAAGCGTAATGGGAAAGAGTGGGATGTCAAATCATGACCAACACATAGCAACAATGTGCCATTAAGACGCCAAAGTACGATTCTACTTGTGTTGTCCCCACATCCTTTCGGGTCACCTGAAAACACACGTTAGGAGATAATGTGATATTGCATTTGTACATAGATTTAATCCTTAGCAAAGAAGAACTTCATATTGCTAGTCAAATCGGTTTAGGGCACCTCCTTCTTACTGACATTCTAACCTATATTACCGACCATTAAACTACCATGGAATACAATCCACACTTCTATGAGTGGTGGTTGCAAACATAGTTACTAAGCCCCCTAGCACAATCTTGGTATCCGTCCATTGGATATGGACCATTACACTACCATGGAATACAATCCACACTTCTATGAGTGGTGGTTGCAAACATAGTTGCTAAGCCCCCTAGCACAATCTTGGAAGTATTGCAATCCATTGGGAGGAGAAGGGGTTTGCATAAACTTTGCATAAAGTCTATAAATTAGCATTTTTTTACTTTCTTGATATGCAAAGTTTCCTTGTGTGAGATGCAATGCCTTAAGGTAGAAATTTCAATTTTCTTTGTGCTTATGTGGGTGTGTGACTTTGGTTTTTCTTGGCAAATGGTACATATATGTTTTGTTATTAACAAATTCAGTACTTCTTGAAAACTCGCCACAAGATGTTGTTAGACCTTGAGTATGGAAGGACAAGTAGTAGACAAAGCCACATGTGAAAGGATGACCATCACAGACACTAGTTTTCTAAAGAAAAATAGACAAACTACAAGCTAAATATAGAAGTTAAAGGATATCACCACTTGTAGTACAAATAGATCCACAGCCTAAAAGAAGTGGCTACTAAAAATCTAGATGTAGAGAATTAGTATATCAATGTGAAATGCACAAGTACATGGAGAATTTTGAAGAGAAAATAAATTATAAGGAGTATACAAAATTTCTCATGACCTATGATCCTGACAAGCATAGTGGATTGATTATAATAAGTAATAACTATGGATGGGAACAAGTGGAGATTCCTCTTAGCCCAATGGTGGTGCACAAAGCTTTTGGTCTACTAGATAAGCATGAGAAGTGACCAAAGAGAGACATCTATGCAATGCAAGGAATGGACAAGTAGAAGGTCTTCACCAATGATGGCATTAGCCTAGAGGACATCTCGAATCCCTCAGTTAAGATTCAAGCTAAATTGATACATTCCCTATTCTCTAGAAACATGTACAACTCCTTGATGAGTAGAATCTAGGTTGCAATGTTGAAAAGCGTGGCTATTCGAGCAATGGATAATAAAAACCTCAATGCCTACATCATAAAAAACATCTATGATGTGGCAAAGGCATTGAGCTCTAGCACACAAGAAATCAAGACCCATATTGGTAGGCAAGTAGAGAGGCACAAAGGAGGAAGGTAGCAACCAAGGCCACTCTAGAAGGATTCGGTGGGGTATTAACAACCATTATACAACAAGTCACCAAAGAATCATATCAAGGAGCAAAACCATCAGCGTAAGAACCGCAAGACATAGCAATGCAAGAGGTGTCATCCACCTGCACTAAAACTCTAGAGCCAGGACCCTTGAAGGATTAAGAGAAAGAGGAAATCAAGTTAGAGGAGACTGTGAGAACACTTGCTACCATATGGTAGAAACTCCAAACCAAGAAAGCACCTAATAAGAGAGCTACAATTGAAGCCTCCATGAAAAGCTCAATTAGAGAACATGAAGCAACTTAGCCTAGGCACATAACAACTGATATTTAGGCTAGTCATGGTGCCAGAGCGACCACCTGAGAGTTGAGGAGTAAGAGGTTCCAAGTTCCACAATAGAGGAGACTAGAAACCCATTAGCACCAAAAGAAGCCACAATCCATATCCATAAAAAGAAAAGAAGGGGAAAATTTTGTCATCAAGATGTGAATCAAACAAGAGAAGGGCATGACAGAGGAGGAGAAAGAACTCAAAAAAGTAAAAGAAGCCTTCAAAAGAGAGGAAGAGGAATGAAGGCAAAAACCACAAGAGGAGGAGGAGTGCCCTAGAAAGCAAGAGTAGAAAGACATAGCCTTAGCGATTAGAAGATCAGTAGTAGAGAAATGCTCAAGAGTAGAAGAGCTGGCTCTAATAAACCTCAACTTAGGAGGGTCTTTAAAATTAGGCACCATTGCAATAGGACCTATAACTAGGTGACCAATCATCTTAGGCAAAGGTAAGGCTCCATTAGAAATGCCTTTTCCTTCACTTGTAGCCACAATATCACCCATCTTAGCCCCCATAGCAGATGATTTGGCTAGAAGTAGATTGGGGAGCATGATCTATCAACTTGCTACATAGGTCACAAGTTTCTCACTAGCGAGATCAAAAGAAGCCACCGCCATTGGTATCAAATGGTTGGTAGTTACAAATGCAAAGTTTGGTTAGAAGGCGCCTAAAATTCCAAGAGTGGAAGGGTCCTCAACTTCTTTACCCATGACCGCTCTAAGACCAACACCAAGTTTTGAAGAGTTGTTAAAAGGGCTAGAAGAGCAAAGGGATTAGCTAGATGAGGAGATGAAAACTTTGAAAGCTTTAGAAAAGGAAAAGAGAGCCCATGCCACTTACTGACAATAGAAAACAAGAGAGATTTTTAGTCTAAAGAGAGAACTAGCTGTAGTAAGGAAAGGCATGATAAGGAAAAAGGATATGAAGAGTTGCAGAAACAATGTGAAGTAAAAAGAGAAAATTGTGTGCAACTTGAAGGCTAGTATGCCCAAGACAACGAATAAGGGAGGAATTAGACCATGAATTGTAACAAAGAAACATTCTTACCCAAACTTGGCAAGAACAACAAACCATGTTGGAAATCCTTGCTACATGGCAAAACCCAAGGGCTAGAGATAGCAAAGAAAAGGGTGAGTCAATGGGAAGAAAAGAATGTGGATGCATTGTAGAACATGGTCACCCATTCAATGCATGTAGAATGTGAAAGAAGCTTGGTAGTAGAAGGAGCTAAAGTACTTGAAGTAGTGATGCAAGTTCAATTGAGGTGTGGAAGCTATGTGAAGATGACACGATGGACAATCTTAAGAAGAAGTTGGAACTCACTAGACATGTACTCAAACACTGTTTGGAGATGACAGTTCCTTATCGAGGATATAACATAACGAAGGATGAATAGGTGCAAAGGCTTAGGAAAATGGGGATCTCCACAAATGAATCAAATATGTTTGGAATAGCCATCACTAAAGAACTTGCCCAAACTATGAAAGCACCACCATTATCACCCCTTGCATTTGAAGCAAACTGGGAATAGGAAGAACATGAGTAATTAGAATCCTCACAACTAGAAACCACCACCAAAGAAATAGAAAGAGTACTCACCCCTCCAAGAAATATTAAAGAAGCCATGGAGAGAAGAAGAGGACATGTGGAAAGAACTAGAAGGAGGCTTACTACCACTACTCAACTAATACTAGATATACCCTTTCTATAGAGAGGGGAGTATTTATTGATCAATTGGGATAGAGAATTCATTAGTTGGAAACAATGGGAGAATTAGGAATTCCATATGCACTTTGCTTTTAACTTTTCGCATGTGCTCAAAAAGGTGTTTCCTTTCTCAGTTGCATAGAGAGTAATTCCAGTGTCATTAAGGCTAGGAAAAAAATAGTTGAATCAAAAGATTCACAACCCCGGATTGTGGCAATATGAATCAACATATCACGGGCAAAGGGAAGCAATTTGTTAAGAATAAAGGCTAATTCGAGACAACAATTAAACAAGGCTACCCAAGAGTTAGAGAAGACCGAGAAAAAGGGAAAATGCCACGATTGCAAGAAACTAGGACATTAAATCAATGAATCAAGAGAAACTTGGCTGAGGAGAAGAAAAATAACTTTGGTTTGGTTGTTCAAGAGATATCCGCCACTCAGTCTTCAAAATGGAGATGCTCCTCTAACTTTATCAAGGAGGACTATGCTTTCTTGAGATGCAATTATGACACATCCATAAGTGATAGTGCAATTCATGTTGCTGAAATGTAGCATACCATTAGGGGAGATTTGAGATAACTTTTTGGCCATGTAAAATGTCATGAGGACATGTATATTTATAAGCCTCACTTAACATGTGGATTAATTTTTAATCACATGTTTAGTTTGAGGTGTCGTGTATTATGAAAGGTTTTGAGTCTCAATCTGCTTGGAGAAGAAACATCTTGGATGATAGCATGGAAGCATGGGTGGCCTTCTGCAGCAGCTCACTATCGTCCGAAAGAGGAAACCCCACTAACGTGCCTTATCTTAGGTGACATGGAGTTGACTACAGCTCTGAAAGGCATGGCAAGCACAATTTTCCTTTGATCTATAATGTCAATGCAAAAAAGCCAGAAGATAGCCTCAAGTTCTAAGAAAAGGACTTGATCCCTTCCTTCAAAAGATAGGTAGAAGATTTCTCTTCTTGCCCAAACCCCACTTTCATTATGACATGCAATTATTTAAGATTGCTTCTTCAACTGCTCAATCAAAAGAAGGTAATGGAAGAGGAGGGTCTCCACCCATTGTTCTTTGATGTGAATGTAGGAATAGACATGTATGCCATGGTGAGATTACTCCTTCATATTACATTGCTATTGGCATACTGTTTTGAGTTACCGGAAGACTTGAACATCGATCAATTGATCAGTTGTAGCCACCCTTTTCTTCCAATGATACCCTTGGCAACAAGGTCCACACTAAAGATTTATATGATGAGCAAAGCATGCCTAGAAATATCACTATGGTGGCTACCTTGACCACCACCTAGGGATCACACAGAGCCTCAATGAAGCTCTCCTCATTTACTTGTACACAATGCTTTCCACAAAAAAGAAGAAGGAGAAAAGAAAACGATTGAGGATCACACACAGTCACAGCATCTAGGGGACCGTATCCCCTAGCCCTTCCCCACTTCACTTAACTTAGGACACCTCAAGGGTAGGACGTCCCAAGAATGTTGGTAGATCTATCACCCTGAGTTCTACACTACAACAAAAAAAAGGAAATAGATCCCATTGGACCTCAAAGTGCCATGGAACTAGCACTCAGCTAGGAGGGGGTAATATTAGCCCCTTCTAAGATATTTTATATGAGACAACTAATTGAGTGTTTCAATCTATAGCACAAAATATATAGTGTAGTGTGGTCATGTGAATGGCATTTTCGCGTGGAGTGTATTGACAAAATGCGCGCCACAACAAATTGTGGTATCATGGCAAGGTTTGAGCAAGAGAGCCGATGATGAGCAACGGATCCAAACACGGTTATGGATGAGATGGAGTATTTTGGAAACTTGCAAAGTATTGTCATGGTGGATTACTGTAGCTTCTCCATGATTCTATTCGATGTGCAGTGGTTCCAAGTAGTACTTGAAGGAGTTGGAGCAATAGTTCGACGAGGTCCATTTGGATTTATCGAAATAGATTAAAATTTTTCGAAGCACAAGCAAGTGCATGAGTAAGAGTTTGAATTGGAGCGCCACGCTCCCTTGTGTGCAAGTTGTAAAATCAGGAAGTTCACAACGACATATAGAATGATTTGTGTAGGCTTAGAAAGAATACAAGACGTGTTGAGAAAGGGCCATTGTTAGACCAAAGGGTGGGTGGATGCTCAAAAAAGAGGACATGTATATGAGCTAATATATAAGAGGCTAAGCTTATCCTTGAAGTGTGCAAACTTGTGGCTCTCTTCTTGCTCTCATGTCTATCTTGTTTTGTGAGAGAGGGAAACAAGCATTGAGAGAGAGGGAGAGTTTGAGTGAGAATGAGGGACCGGCTTGGAGAAGCTCTTACTTCTCTTCTCTTCTCTTTGCATGACAAGCACGACGGGTGGAACATGGAGACGGAGCTTGCTTGAGTGCATCCCTTGGATCGTGGAGCTATTGGTGAATTCATGTAGCTAGACTACAACATATGGATTAGCTGGTAAGCTCACTACATTCGATTGGAGAGTGCACATCGGCTATGTGAGAGATAGCCGTAGTTTAGTTGCTTGAGATGCTTGAATCAATAAGCAGTCCGTAGGCCCAATGGTGTTGCTCACAATAGCAGCAATAGTTGTGTAGCATCAATTAAGTATGGATATTGATCAAGATATTTCTTTACCTTTGTTACAATTGCTTTTATTGTTTATTGTTTTCACAAATATGTGTTGTTGCTAACGTTGTGTTGTGTTATTGTAGCATATAAAACGTTATGTGAAGAAGTAAACTCCATAGATGGGATGTCAACTTAATCTTCGTTGCTGGTACCTGTGCAAATGAGGACATTTGCTATCATTGATAGCAATGCTCGTAGGAGTAAGATTGTTTCCTAATTCTTTAAGCATCTTCAAGAATTAGAATTATATTATACTAATATTATTACTACAACACATCAGCATCAGCAATACGGATTATCATCACAAATATCGAGCCGACGAGAAGGTTGCAGCAGGAAAATGGCCATCAATGCAGTACTAAATCGAACCTGTGAAAAGGTCGCAGCATGAAAATGGATGATACAAGCTGGATGCAAGCGCGCGCGCGCACACACAGAGGAAGACACGAAATATAATCTTATCGGGTAAGAGAAGCTTCTCCTCGCTTGCGAAGCGTTTGTCCATGGCCAGGCGCCGATGAAAAAAGAAAAAGGAAAAACAGGCTAGAAAAGCTTGGACATGTGATGTGTTTTGCCACTGTCTTGCCTGAACCTTGCCTTTTCTTTTCTTTCCTTTTTGTCAAAGAAAGCAAAACTTCCATCACTCCATGGCTTTTGCTGTGTTTTCTTTATTTCTTTGAAAGAGAGAGCTTCCATCATGCTAGAGTCGATCCTTTGGTCATACACGAATTTCAAAATCCGTTTTGACAGGCTCTGATTATAAAGGCACACAATGTACCTGTAACCGATGGATCTGACAGTTGATACAGATTCTGTACCGGCGCAGTTCTTTTTTCTTAATAGAATTAAACCTGTCCTTGGCAGTGCTGCTTCCTGTAGGCCTTTAGTTGCCCTAAGCATAAAATCAGAATCCAATCGAGAGGATGCAGCTCTGTTAGACACTGCTGGGTTAACGCAAAGTCGGGGTTCAGTATGAGGTGAACGATAGATTTAAATAGAGGTTACGAGAGTCATTCAAAACCTCCAACTTCAAGGCTTTTTATTTATATAGAAGATGGAAAACGTCTACAATTAATCAGGGGTTAGCTTGTAGATTTTGAAGTTAGAGGTTCTTTATCGGCTTCCCTTAAACACCACAAACCCCTATTGACTTCCCTTCGGATACCACATTCTGGAACCAGTGACAGTCCATTAGTCCCACAATTGTTACTCCTCAATGCATGCCTCGTCTAGCTTGGAAGAAAGACACCTCTGTTACTTGTCGATCACCCTAGCAAAGCTTTAATAGATAGCTGCCATGCAATAGGAGCCATTAACTTCTTTACAAGAAGAAGCTCATATACTGAGAATAGTTGATAGCTGCACACATCAAGAGGAACCTGACTGAAAGTAATAATCCATATGCTGAGAATAGTTGATAGCTGCCATGCAATAGGAGCGATTGACTTCTTTATGACAAGAAGTCCATATACTGAGAATAGTTGATAGCTGCACACATCATGAGGAACCTGACTAAAAGTAATAATCCATATGCTGAGAATAGTAGATAGTAGCTGTATACATCATGGAGGGACCTAATGAAAGAAATGATCCATATACTGAGAACAGTAGATAATAAGTGTACACATCATGAGGGCACTGACTGAAAGTAATAGGGTTGATGAAGAAGTTCATATACTGAGAATAGTTGATAGCTGCACACATCATGAGGAACCTGGCTGAAAGTAATAATCCATATGCTGAGAATAGTAGATAGTAGCTGTACACATCATGGAGGGACCTAATGAAAGAAATGATCCATATACTGAGAACAGTAGATAATACGTTTACACATCATGAGGGAACTGACTGAAAGTAATAGGGATGATGATTGCTGCTATTTTTGTTGGACAGAGCATGTGATTAAAGGTATGGGAGGTTCTTAACGTGTTCTAGGAGTATCCAACCCGAACCATTCCTATTTTAGTAATATGAGTTGGACCGTATGCAGAAAAATCTTAGAAGCTCTTTAAATCAAAATTGCAATGATATGTTTGTGTAGTTATAAATTCCACTAAGTTGGCCCATGCATAGAATGCTCATTGTGTCTTTGTATTAGGTCTGCATCGAGGTTCAAGATGTTCTTTAGCCAATGTGGTTAGTAATTCACGAGTGATTGGAGTAGAGCACACTTCATAGATAGAAGCATGAAATTAGTCGCAAGCAATCGAAGTACGTCACCAAGTTTAAGGATGGAGGGGCTATTGGGATGGCATGGTTTGCTGAGGGAATCACATGTACCTATTGGTCAAGGGTTGGAATGTTGCATAGTATCAATTGTGCATTCAATAGTCACATATGGGGCTTGCAACAATTTTATATGAGTTATGTTGGCAAGATCCCTTGTTCCATGAGCATGCTACATGTAGGTGTTGAACCTATTAGAAACTTACATTCCTTGATTGGGGAAAGTGTACACTAGTGCTGCTTTGAATTGGAGAAAAGAGCCTTTTACTCCCTCACTTGATAGAAACAATGCCGATTGGTGTCTCACGTGATGAAATTTAAATGTCTTAAATAACATAGTATGCTCAATATTATAATATATTCATTTGTTTCAAGGCTTAAAAATTTCGAGAAATGGAGAGGACAAATACTTATGACAACTATTTAGAAAATGACAACCATGGAAATGTAAAAGTAACGGAGATAATATTGAGGGTTAAAGATGGGTAATCTCATTGAAGAAATGCATTTTTGCTCAATCCAAGTTCTCTAAGGAAGAGGTTAGTTACAATCAACCAAATAGTGAGGAGAAGTAGTTTTCACTTTCACAAGATCATGTAAAGATGTACATCGATATGGCTTACTTATTCTTGAAATGGAAAAAGGGCTTAAGAAGGATGGAATATAATGAATTTATAGGTCTGTTGTTCTATTAAAAAAACAGTGAAAGAAAGGAAATATAAAGTTATTCGGTGATGGAGGAGTTGGATGATGATGTAGATGGATAGGGCCAACTTTAGGCTATTTGGTTAGTTTTGACAGTAAGAGGCACTTGGATTAGCGACGGAGATGAAACTAGCCTTCCTTTGGTGGATGGGGAATAATTCCTTGATGAACAACGTAGTATGCTTAACAATTATGATATTCGCTTGTTTTCGAGATTTAATATAAAAGAGAATGAACACTTAAAGCTGAAAATGAAAATTACTCACAAAATTACAGCTATGAAAATGTAAAAGTAATGGAGACAAGATTGAGGGTTGAAGATGGGCAAAACCCCCCCCCCCCCCCAAAGGAATGTATTTCTGCTCAATCTAAGTCCCTTAGGGAAGAGCTCAGTTACAATCAACTTGAGAGTGAGGAGAAGTAATTTCTCACTCTCACAAGATCATGCAAAGATGTACAAACACACATGCATTATCTATTATGCAATGATAAGAACTGATTTCTTTACAGTATGAGAAAAGAAAGAGGGGAAATCAACCTTTCTCCATCGTTGATCAACAGTACATGGATAGGGCTTGCTTCTTGTTGCTAAAATGGAAGAAAGAGCTCGAGAGCTTGAGAAGGAGGTGTTGTAATGAATTTACAGGCTTGCTGTCTTGTAAAAGAGCAGTGATAGAAGAGGGAATATGGAGGAATTTGATAATGGAGAAGTGGGGAATGATGATGGGGATGGATGGGGCCAGTTTTTGGCTATCTGTGGGTGCTGTACATGAGTTTACAGCAAAGAAAAATGATACTGAATGAAGAAAAACGAGCTCTTATTTATAGGAGAGGGAAGAGCTAGTACAAAAGGGGAAAGTGGAGTAGCACAAGACAAGTGTCCAGCCACATGTCATGAGATGTGACAAGTGGTGGGACACTTGAAAACTTGTGTGACAAGTGTCTTGATACTTGTCTCTTCTCTATGGCCTTCCTTTTTGGGCTGAATACTGTCAAGAATAGAAACAACCAAATTTAGTAAGCACAGTCAGAGTACAGAATTTACTATTTTTAGAATGACATCCCTTTTTTTTTAGGACTAGCATTTTTAGGCTAATTCGAGGCTCCTAAAATTTAGGGACCTTCCAATATGGGTGTCATATGAAAGCTTTTTCCGTGTACATCGCAAAAACGGTATTAGAATCTTCATGTGACTTTCCTATGCAAAGAAATGCGCATTTCAAGCTTTCAGCCCACACATGCACATTGTACAAGCATTTCATGATCATGCCATCTTGTTGATTGTAACTGTCTGTTCTGGCGGATCTAGCCCACACTTCAAGGCATCAATCCTTTCTGTGTGTGAGTCTAACCGTGATATGCGTGAGTTCTGGTCATAGGCGCCCAATCGGGCCATATAGGTGGAAGTGTGAACTATCTTTTCTCTAACCCACCGTGTGGGTCCACCATAACCTGTGACCACTCATCAGTGGCCAGCTCCAATGCACTTTTCTTTATAAAAATGGTATTAGAATCTTCATGTGACTTTCCTATGCAAAGAAATGTGAATTTTAAGCTTTTAGCCCACATATGCACATTGTACAAGCATTTCATGATCATGCCACCTTGTTGATTGTAACTGTCTGTTCTGGCGGATCTAGCCCACACTTCAAGGCATCAATCCTTTCTGTGTGCGAGTCTAACCTTGATATGCGTGAGTTCTGGTCACAGGCGCCCAATCGGGCCATATAGGTGGAAGTGTGAACTATCTTTTCTCTAACCCACCGCGTGGGTCCACCATAACCTGTGACCACTCATCAGTAGCCAGCTCCAATGCACTTTTCTTTATATCTAATTAGTGCAAAGGAAACAAATTTAATAAATCATTATATAGACAAATTAATGAAAAAGGATACAAATTCTGTTTCTATAGAGTTGTGACAGCCCTCTGGCTTTTATTCAGCTGTCCTCAGTTGAAAAGCTTCTTGATATGGCTGAAGAATGTCTGGGTAATCCTTCATGAATTTTTCATTTACCCATTGTGTATCTGTTGTGGGTAGATTCTTGAATTTTAGTAAGAATTTTCGTGTCGCAAGGCCACTTCTCGTGGTTCGATCCTTGTGAAACAAAATCTGTTCAGGTTCCAAGAGTTGCTCTGTTTCTTCAACTTCTGGGGGATCTTTAGTAATGGGTTCCTTTGGTTCTGGTCCTATGTAAGGTTTTAAGAAACTTACATGAAAAGCATTGTGTATTTTCCAATGAGCAAGAAGCTCAAGTCGATAAGAAACTTCATTTATTTTCTCAATCACTTTGAAGTCCAAAGTATCTATTGGAGAGCTTTGGAAAAGATGAATTTTGACCGGAACCTTGTTTGAGCCTGCTTTTATCAAACTTTAGCAAGATATATTGACATTTTTCAAAAGCCAAAGGTCTTCTTCGTTTATCTGCTTGCTTCTTTGTCGCTCTTGGGCAACTTTGATAGTGGCTCGAACTTGATCCATTGCTGTTTTTAAATCTGAAGCAAACTCATCAGCAGCAAAAATCTTATCTTTAGTGCGAATAATTGGAGGAGGAATCACTTTACCCTGTACTATTTCATTTGGAGCTTTCCCTGTGGATAAGTGCATTGTATTGTTGTAAGCAAACTCCAATAATGGAAGATATTTCTCCCATTGTGACTTATGTTTACTAACATAAGCTTTCAACATATCCAAAAGAGTGAGATTCATTACCTCTGTTTGGCCGTCAGTTTGAGGATGAAAAGTTGAGGAGAACTTTAAAGTGGTTCCCAAATTCTCAAATAAAGTATGCCAAAAGTTAGTTGTGAATTTGGAGTCTCTATCTGAAATGATCTCAGAAAGCATACCATGTAATCTGAAGATATGTTGAATGAAAAGTCTTGCAGCTTGTGCGGATTTCAATGTTTTATGACATGGAATAAAATGTGATTGCTTGCTGAATCGATCAATTATGACCCAAATCATATCATGACCTTGAGATGTTCTTGGAATACCTGAGATGAAATCCATTGTGATAGATTCCCATGGATCTTTGGGCACTGGAAGAGGTTGCAACAATCCTGGAGTCTTCTGCCTATCATACTTGGATTTTTGGCATTCTAGACAAGCCTCAATGAAGTTATGTGTATCTCTTCGTAATGTTGGCCAATAAAAGTAGCGCTCAATTGCACTTAGAGTGGCTGCCCTCCCTCTATGCCCTACATAAGGGGATTAGTGACTTTCTTTAAGCACCTTTTGTCGAACAGGAAGAGTGACACAAAGGTGATTGTTCATGAGAAGGTAATTGTCTTTGATGGAATAATCTGGATGAGAACCTCCTTGCTTTAAATTTGACCAAATTGCTGCAAAATCAGTATCTTCATCATAAGTATTCTTCATCATTTGAAAATCTTCATGATGAGCCACTGTAATAGTTGCAATGTGAGGCACTCTAGAAAGTGCATCAGCAACTACATTTTGTTTCCCTGGAGTGTACATAATTTGAAAATGAAACATAGACAAGAAATTTTCCCATCTTGCATATGTCTCCTGCAAATGCTTTTGAGTCTTGAATTACTTCAAGCTATGATGATCAGTTTTAATAAGGAATTCATTGCCTAAAAGCATAGTTACCAGAAACGGGGAACGGGACTCCCTGGAACGGGGGGAAACGTCCAAAGTGAGGAAACGGGAACGGAGGGAACGGTATATATATATATATATATATATATATATATATATATATATATATATATATATATAGAGAGAGAGAGAGAGAGAGAGAGAGAGAGAGAGAGAGAGAGAGAGAGAGAGAGAGAGAGAGAGAGAGAGAGAGAGAGAGATCATATCAACCATAATTCATGAAATTAGACTCTAGAGACATAATAATCAAGTTTCAACAATAATAAAGATTCAAAACATTGTAACTAGCAATGGATTGTCGCATTCATAATTCAACATTCTAATCAACAATGTTGCATAAGTCCAACTGGCAACAAGTGTGCATTGCAAAAACACAAAATATGCACTAAACTTTAAAGCCTAAATAATAAAGATCCAAGTTACAAGAGCTCCAATTTCCAAGTCAATACTCTAAAGTTCCAAAAGGCTAGCTACTAAGTGCTTTGATTCATGGAAGATGGCTCCACTGTGCCTGAATGCTCATCCTGCTGAACAACATCCTGCCCATCATCATCACCATCATCATCATCGTCATCTTTTTCCCAACATATAAAAGAATCAGCCTTTGCAACTAATGTACGAGCTAGCAAGCGAAGATTGGAGCTCACATAAACTAGGTCATTCGTCTTCATTGTACCAAGACGATTTCTCTTCTTTGAGTGAATGTGATTGAATGAGCTCCATAGTTGCTCTAAACAAGAAGAGCTAATTGTTTGGCTAAGAATACGAATAGCCAAACTCTGCAACTCTAGAGCTTCTGTCCCGTAGTCCTCCCACCATAAAGCAGCCCCAATATTTATCCTGTCCTCTAGTGCATCCTCTGTACCAAACATCCCTAATGTTTGCCGATATACAGAGAGCTGATTTTTAATTTTGCGTTGCATTTCACGGCTGGGATAAAGCCTTGCAAGCAATGTGTTCCAAGCCTTGACCACCTCAAGGTCTCTTTCTTGCATCTTTCATTGAAACTCAGGATCAAGCACATATGCTGCAGCATCCATAGGAGAGTCATACTCATTCCATCTGCTGATGCATAACTCCTTGATCTGCTCATACCTATCTGCATTTGGTTCCAAACTCTCCAACCTCTCAATCATGCGATCCATACCTTCATAGATCTTCCCAATGCATGGATCCATGCCATCTGCAAGCCTCAACATGTGCATAATAGGATCAACCATTTGGTTGGTGCGATTAACCTCATCCCAAAAATCTCTATCAGAAACATATGCATTGCATAACACAGCAGTAGCAGTGGCAGCCCCAGTCCAATTTTCATACTCATCACTAGCAAATAGCTCCCGAATTGCACCTTTGCAATAGTGCAATCGACCAAGCATAAGAAAGTTATATGCAAATCGTGTATCCGAGTATTTAAGAAGTTCTTTGTCACTTCTCTTGCGAAACTCAGCATGCAAGTACTGATGATTACATATAAATGTGATAATCTTGTTGCCTTTCGCAACAAGAGATGCAAGCCATGGCAAGTCTCCAATATCCTTCAACAAGTTATTCAAGCAATGCACCATGCATGGACTAAAGGTGATATGTGGATACATTGCCATTAAAATGTTTCCTACTGCCCTATTTGTAGGTTCACCATCTGCCACAAACTGCACTACATTTTCTGCCCCAATAGCCTGCACTGCCTCGCACCACTCGGATGCCAATACATCTGCACTCTTTCCAGTCTCTGAAGCATCATGACTACCAATGAAGTATACATCTCCACGAGAATATGCAACAACACCATGTATGGACCTATGGCGTGTGTCACTCCATCCATCTGCTATCAATGTCACTCCATTTCTTGCCCATTGATTGCGAATATTTGTTGTTGCAATCTCTATGGCTACTTTCTCCTTTTGAAGCAATGTAGTCTTGATAGTTTTTGATGAAGGGGGCTTATATGTGGGTCCATACTGTGCAATCTTTGTCACCATATTTAAAAAATAAGGTGACCTGGCTGATTTGAATGCAATATGGTCATGGTAAAAAAAGCATGCCACTGCTGTATCTGTTTTTTCTTTTTTCTTTGGTTCCCATGAAGTGTGCAATGAACTCTGTTTAACACCACGACCTGTTGCCATTGATGGCCCACGAGAAGGCTGCGTAGCCACTAATCCTGGTGGTCTTCTGCATGAAGCACCATGCCCTGCTGGCCTTGGAGTCCATGTTGTTGGATCCACTGCTATATTTGGCGTCCTCCTGGCATGTGAAGTCCCCATAGAAGTGGCTATGCGGTCAAGTAACTCCTGTCTTTTCTCAATTGATACATTGGTGCAAAAACACACCTCTTTCCCCTTCTCATGTAAAAGATGGGCTCTCACTTTATCAGCCCCACTAGTGCGAGCATAAGGGCAAAGTTTGCATTTCCAAGGGCGAGCCCCTCCACCTCTCAATGGCACCCCTGCATCTACCTCATCCCACCATGACCAAGTAGTGCTTCGACTTCATCCAGTTGTTGACGAAGTACCTGCTGAGGATGATGAAGATCCCATAGATGTCAATGCTGCCATCTATATAGAAGTCACAAATAATCAGTAAACTGTAAACTTCAATGAAATTAGTAATTACAGAAATTTGCAGCCAACATTTCAACATCCATGTGTCAAAGTTCAATGAAATTGCAAAAATTTCAACCAAGGTCCAAAGTGTACCGTGTGCCGCACGCGACGTAGGCGGGAGACTCAGAGGCAGGTGGGAGAGTCAGATGCGCAGAAGTAGGCACGGCCCACGCCCACGGCCTTGGCGAGGTAGGTGTGGCAGGCCGAGCAGCTTGCAGGCGGAGGAGTAGGAGCAGGCGGGGCAGGTGCACAGAGCAGGCGGAGGAGCAGGAGCAGGCGGAGGAGCACGAGCAGGCGGGGCAGGCGGGCGCGTGGAATGGCAGGCGACAGGCGGGCGCAGCGGCAGGCCACAGGCGACAGGCGACAGGCGACAGGCGGGGGCGTGTGGAGCGACAGGCCGCAGGCGCAGGGGACAAGCGACAGGCGACAGGCGAGCGCGACAGGGGACAGGCGATGGGCGGGAGCGAAACGTCAAACATGAGTTTTTTTTAAAAAAAATTAAAAAATTACATGGTTGGGCTGGAACGGCCGTTCCAAACAGGGAACGGCCAGGGAACGGGATGGAACGGGCCAGGGAACGGGCTGGAACGTTTCGCCAGCGTTTCCTGGGCTCGTACCTCCCGGAACGCGTTAATCCGTTCCTATGCGCCGGAACGGGCGTTCCCTGTTTCTATGCCTAAAAGATAATGTTTCCATATCTTCAAAGCATGAACCACTGCTAAGAGCTCCTTTTCATAAATGTCATACCTTTTCTCCACATTGTTTAGACGGCGGCTTTCAAAGGCTACGGCATGGCCTTCTTGATTTAGCACTGCACCAATACAATCACCGCAAGCACTTGCTTCCACCACAAATGGTTTTACCAAATCTAGAATGATAAGAACAGGTCCAGAAGTAAGAGTTGTTTTCAGCCTTGTGAAGGCTGCCTTCTCTTTTTCCTTCCATTGGAAAGAGGTCTTCTTCTTTGTAAGGTCATGAAGTGGAGAAGCTATATGTGCAAAATGCTTGATGAAGCGGCGGTAATAAGAGCATAAGCCACGAAACGATCGCACCTCATGTACATCATGAAAATGAGGCCATTCTTGGATTATCTTGATCTTTTCAGGATCCATCTGAATCCCTTCAGAAGAGATGACATGCCCAAGGTAATTTATTTTATGCATGAAAAATTTACTCTTTTTACCATTTACCAAGAGTTGATTTTATTGAAGTAATTGTAGAACAATCTCCAAGTGCTGATGATGCTCCTCTTCATTCTTGCTAAAGACAAGAATATCATCAAAGAAAGTATTGACATATTGTCGATGCTCTCTAAAGATGCGCTCCATCATTCGATTAAAGGTAGCTGGTGCATTGGTTAATCCGAAAGGAACCACCAAGAATTCATAAAGACCGTATGAAGTGCGGAAAGTAGATTTGTGTACATCTTGTGATATTACCCTAATTTGATGATAACCACTCTTTAGATCAATGCGGCTGAAAACCTTTGAGCCTCCTAGACGATCCAAAATGTCGTCAATTCTGGGAATAGGAAACCGATTCTTCACAGTGATTTTGTTGAGGGCTCGATAATCAATGCACATCTTGAATGTGCCATCTTTCTTTTGAACAAGAAGAACCGGTGAACAAAATGGTAAGCTACTTGGCCTAATTAGCCCACGGTTGAGTAGGTCTTCGACTTGCTTTCTGATTTCTTCTTGTTAAGGACGGCTCACACGGTATGGTGCTATATTAGGAGGAAAACTGCCCGGAATAATATCAATATGATGGTCTTCTGGCCTTTTTGGGGGAAGCTGATAAGGAAGATCTTCCGAAAAACAATCTTTATACTTTTCCAAGAGCTGAAGTCGCTCTTGGTTTTCAGGATTCATATTATCTTTTACATCAGTGACATAAAGCAAATAACATTGAAAACAATCCTTAATTGCTCTAGAGACTTGCATATGGCTTACCATAGGTATAGTGTCTCCAGAAACTCCAGCTTGGATCTCGTACTTCTTGCCTTTGTTGGTGAGTTCTACCTTCTTTTTTTGAGAGAAGATGGTTGAATCTACTCTATGATTCCAGGGCATGCCAAGAATCACATCGCAACCATCAAGGTCTCCGATACAGAAGGTATCTTCGTCACTGCAGCCTTGAATTTGAAACTTGAGCTTGCCAATGTAGGGTGTCATAGTCTTCACTGTGTCACCTTCATCGGCATTTAAAGCTTGGCGAACTTCTGCCGGAGTGTCCATCTCTTCATTCTTTAATCCAAGCTCTTTAGCTAATTGCAAGGAAATGACATTTTCATTCGCCCCAAGATCTATCAAGAATAGTGCTTGCTTACCTTGCAACTGTCCCCAAGCTTTTAATAATTTGCGCATCTTTGGAGTGTGAGTTGTGTTTGCAACTACATCACTGATAGCATTGATTTTCACTGGCGACTTAGGCTTGTTGTCAGAAACCTTGCTTTGTCCTTTGTTTGGACATTGCTTCGCTATGTGGCCTGTTTGTCCACATTTAAAGCATTTTCCTTCTTTCATGAAGCACTACTTTTCTTCTTCGGAAAGTCGCTTTGCTTGTGGGTATAGATTGGAGCGAAATTGAGGAGCATTTGGAGGTGCATAGGGCTTCATCTTCTTTTGATTTGATGGCTGCTTTTGCCGTTGTTTTTGTCCTTCATTTGGGGCTGAATACTCCTCATCATCAGCTACTCTCTTCTTATCCTTCTTTTGGAATGATTTGTTGCCATTGTGCTCCATTTCCCATGTCTCAACATGGTCAATGAGTTCCCTGAGACTAGAACAATAATAATGATTAAGAGGAGTACGAAGTTTAAAATGCAAACCTCCTTGAAACTTCCTAAGCTTTTTCGAATTGCTGATCTTCTTGAAATGTTGAACCTTTAAAAGTAGCTCCCAAAATCTCTTGGTATAGTCACCAAGTGACTCATTTTTCCTTTGCCAAAGCCGATCCCATTCCATTTTTACATCTCTTTTGAAATGAATAGGAAGAAATTGGCTTTGTATCATGCGAACAAAGGACCGCTATGATTTTGGGGCAGCATGATCATATTCCAATCCCGTCTACCAAGTACGGGCTAAGTCGGTCAAATGTAAAGCTGCAAACTTAATCTTTTCTTTTTCTTTATACTTGTCACGACCATACAAAATTTGAAATTAACGAATAAACTTCAGAAGAAGATCAGGATTTCGAGAACCATCATACATACTGAACTTGATTTTCTTTTCAAGTTGAGATAGTGACTTAGTCTTCTTCTTCTTCTTATGCCTTCGTTCATGCTCGGATCTTGAGGTTGAAGATGATGAAGTGCTTGATGGGGATGAAGATGGAGACGAGGGTGAAGAATGTCGACACCTTTGACAATGATGAGGTCTTCCACGAGAAGGGTGTGACTCTTCGTCACTAGAAGAGGGTCCATCAGAGTAGGCGCCAGATGACTTTGAAGAAGAGGATGAGCTTTAACGCGATCTCTTTCTTTGTCTTGAAGTAGAATGGGACTGCCTCTTAGAAGTAGTTGGACTTCTTGATCGGCTCCTTTCATTGGTATGGCTTTGTCTCCTTGAAGCAGATGGGCTTCTTTCCTTGAATTCTTTGGGATTCTCAACTTTTTCTAGTTTGAGAAGTTGCTCACGAATTTGCTGATTCTCCTCTCTAAGACTTTGAATGGCTTGAAGGATAGCACTCGATTGATCCATTGAGTCTCTAAGAAAAATATGCTTAAGCACTCAATGCAAGGGCTGAAAACAAACAAACTTATAATTGTAAGCACTATTAGTGTTGGGGTGAGGACCGAGCCAAAGCTCTGATACCACTGTAAATGCCCCGAACAACGTAGTATTCTTAACAATTATGATATTCGCTTGTTTTCGAGATTTAATATAAAAGAGAATGAACACTTAAAGTTGAAAATGAAAATTACTCACAAAATTACAGCTATGAAAGTGTAAAAGTAATGGAGACAAGATTGAGGGTTGAAGATGGGCAAAACCCTCCCCCCCCCCCCCCCCCCCCCCCAAAAGGAATGTATTTCTGCTCAACCCAAGTCCCTTAGGGAAGAGCTTAGTTACAATCAACTTGAGAGTGAGGAGAAGTAATTTCTCACTCTCACAAGATCATGCAAAGATGTACAGACACACATGCATTATCTATTATGCAATGATAAGAACCGATTTCTTTACAGTATGAGAGAAGAAAGAGGGAAAATCAGCCTTTCTCCATCGTTGATCAGCAGTACATGGATAGGGCTTGCTTCTTGTTGCTAAAATGGAAGAAAGAGCTCGAGAGCTTGAGAAGGAGGTGCTGTAATGAATTTACAAGCTTGTTGTCCTGTAAAACAGCAGTGATAGAAGAGGGAATATGGAGGAATTTGATAATGGAGAAGTGGGGAATGATGATGGGGATGGATGGGGCCAATTTTTGGCTATCTGTGGGTGCTGTACATGAGTTTACAACAAAGAAAAATAATGCTGAATGAAAAAAAACGAGCTCTTATTTATAGGAGAGGGAAGAGCTAGTACAAAAGGGGAAAGTGGAGTAGCACAAGACAAGTGTCCAGCCACATGTCATGAGATGTGACAAGTGGTGGGACACTTGGAAACTTGTGTGACAAGTGTCTTGACACTTGTCTCTTCTCTATGGCCTTCCTTTTTGGGCTGAATACTGTCAAGAATAGAAACAACCAAATTTAGTAAGCACAGTCAGAGTACAGAATTTACTATTTTTAGAATGATATCCCTTTTTTTTTAGGACTAGCATTTTTAGGCTAATTCGAGGCTCCTAAAATTTAGGGACATCCTGAAATTTAGGGACCCCCCAATATGGGTGTCATATGAAAGCTTTTTCCGTGTACATCGCAAAAACGGTATCAGAATCTTCATGTGACTTTCCTATGCAAAGAAATGTGCATTTCAAGCTTTCAGCCCACACATGCACATTGTACAAGCATTTCATGATCATGCCATCTTGTTGATTGTAACTGTCTGTTCTGGCGGATCTAGCCCACACTTTAAGGCATCAATCCTTTCTGTGTGCGAGTCTAACCGTGATATGCGTGAGTTCTAGTCACAGGCGCCCAATCGGGCCATATAGGTGGAAGTGTGAACTATCTTTTCTCTAATCCACCGCGTGGGTCCACCATAACCTGTGACCACTCATCAGTGGCCAGCTCCAATGCACTTTTCTTTATATCTAATTAGTGCAAAGGAAACAAATTTAATAAATCATTGTATAGATAAATTAATGAAAAAGGATACAAATTCTGTTTCTATAGAGTTGTGACATTAAAGCAAGCTCCTAGGGCTTGGTATCAGAGGATTGATTGATTCTTCTTACAGAGTGGCTTCCATCGATTAGATCGTGATCCCAACCTTTATGACTGTGGGTGACAGGTGTGCTTTAGTCATCTTGTATATAGAAGTCTTGACTCACAGGGAATTCATCAAACTTGAGAGATATTGCGGCAAGAGTTCAACATGATGAACCTTGGGATTCTTCATTTTTTCTTGGTTTGGAGATCTATCGGATGGCGTAGGGCTTTTTCATCCTTGAGCATAGGTACATCTTTGAGCTCCTTTCGGAGTTTGATATGGTCGAGTGTCAGCCTATTTCTTGCCCCATGGACCTAGAGTCCAAGTTGGTTACTATTAGAGATTCCTTCTTGATGCTACTAGGTACAGGTGTCTTGTTGGATCACTAATCTGGCTTATCCATATTAGACTAGACATATCTTTAAGTGGTGGCATTGCTATCTTCTTTCATGAAGACTCCCACTCAAGCTCATTGGTGAGTTGCTTTGCGTGTGGTGTGCCACTTACAGGGGACTCGATCCTACAGGATCATGTATGGAGAGGGGGCCACTCTTGCTAGATGGAGTGACTTAGATTGGGCATGAGTGTTATAGAATTGAAATGCTCCACTATGGGTTTTGCTTTCTCCCTTAAGCTCAGGAGCGATTGTTGAGCAAAAATTCATTACACTTTGATTAGTTCTCTTTCTTCTCTGTTTGTGTTTGTGTTTTTACGTTTTGCATTTTGCGTTTTGAGTTTGCCATTTAGGGTTTGAGTCTTGCACGTCATTGTGTGAGTTTTTGTGTTTTAATTGTGGCTGTACTTTCTGTGTTTTCCAATGCAAACCCTAGCATACCTTCATAGCTATCTTGTGGAGCAGTAAGAAGCAGCCTATCGTGGCCTTATCTTCTACGGAGGTGAGTATTGTGCACTTTGTTCTACAACTTAGGAGGCAATTTGGCTTTGTCGCTTGTTGGTGGAGATTGGCTTTCCATGGACAAGATCCACATAGTTGCACATGGATAACCAGAGTGCCTTAGCTTTGGCAAAGAACCTTGTGTTTCATGCTCACATGAAGCACATGGAGGTTTAGTACCACTTTGTTCAGGAGCAGATCGTGGATTTTGAGTTAGTGGTTTGCCGTAGTGGTTTGCCGTGGATCTCATCACAAAGCCTCTTCCACAGACTTCTATGCTTCTTCATATGAGATCATTGGGTCTTTAGATACCCCTAGAATTTGAGAGGGGTGTTAGGTTGCCATTTCATTCTGTCAATTTGTCAGCTCCTAGTTGTGATCTTTGTTAGAGTTTGATGGAGACATTGGAGCTCAGACTGTCATTTCCACTAAGTTTAGTATGGATTTCCTATGTTAGTGTGCAGTTTCTTCATCTTCTAGGTGTTTGTCGATCTGTGCAGCCTTGCTAGTGTGCGATCTGTCCTACCATGGGACTGTGACCACTTTCTGTGCTACCTCAGCATTTTTTGGCCCCAGTTGGTGCTGGTTAGCTAGATTCGGCTGGCCAACTGCCATATTTAGTGGCCTTTTTGGCTGATTGGCTAGTTTTGGGGTATTTTGGCTATATATAGCCATTCTTCACTTTGGGGCAGATCATTCTTTTGTGGGTGCACACTTCAGCATTCTCCTCCGTCTCTTGCAGGTGCTGCTGGCTGCACACTTCATCTCCAACTTTGTCTTTGTCTATCTCCATCTCTGTCACCGTCTCTGTCTATGTCTTTAATGCAGTCATCATTTTTCAGCCTAATCTGGTGCCCTAATCGATGCTTTGGGCTGTGTGCAGGGACTGATCAGTCCATCATTGTATTCGGCATTCTTTCCAGATCTAGTGCAGATTTCTCTTTTATTCTTGTGGTCTTCTCTCTTCTCCTTTTTTCTCCGTGTTCGTGTTCCTCTTCCATTGTGCACTTTCAAAGAAACAACCTTTAAGAGTATTGGTAGTAGTGCAAAGCTAAACCTGAATAAAAAATCAGATGATGGGGTTTGCAAATGCTCGTCAATCTCATCCCAATCAGAGGAGATGAAGCAAAGGGTGTTGACAACTCTACCCAAGAGGTTGAAGCTTGCTCTAATACTGATTGTTGGATTTAGGGTTGCAGGAATGCACACATAGCTTGAGAAGCAGTAGCTTGAGAGCATACAATACAAATTGTATTAAGAGGCATCAATGTAGAAGATTTACAAGACTAAGTATGCCTAGAGTGAATAGGCATGCTGCATGTATACAAGGTTGGGGGGAAAAGTGCCCTAGTGGTCCTAAGTGTGTTCACACACATCACTACCTAACACTAATCTTTTAGTTATAGATTGCAAAGTCTATACAATTCTTTATTGCGCATAATTAGGTAGTGATGTGTTCACACACATGACTACCTAAATATGGTAATACTAATCTTTTAGTTATAGACTACAAAGTCTTTACAATTCTTTATTATGCATAATCAGCATTTTCCATAAGTAGCTTCCAGTCAAATTTTCAAGCCATTGGGTTACTCATTACAAGAGTGCATCCAACCAAGCTAGGGGAAAAATGCAGCTGCCTCTTGAGAATATGTTTGCTGTTGGTACTATAGCCTGACTCTGTATACTTGAATTTTGGCATTTCTTTCCTTTGAACATCTCACCCTTGAAAAAAAAAAGAATTAAGCTGCTTGTAAAATTTATAAAAGTTGCAGGGCTTGTTGACAAGATTCTTTTGCATGCAGATTGCTTTCTGTAAAGATGTTTGCTCTCTTTTAAGAAGGAAAGTGTTGGTTTTCTTCCTTTCAATACCTCAATTTTAGGCAATGTATTTGGCTGAAAGATGCATATCTTCATTGACAGGACAGCTGGACATACACTCCAATGCCGCAGTTCAACATTTTAACTAATCACAAAAGTCAGGATGTGGAATTTGACTGGGTTCCTTGGATGGTTGTGGCCCTTGTTGTAGCACATCTTCTAGCATTCGTATCCTTCAATGCCTTTTCAAGTTGTTGAAAGTTGAGTTTCTTAAAATTGATGAAATTTAAGTGCATGTGTGTGCATGTCCGCTTGTGGGATGCTTTTGCTGTGTGTTCTTATGGCTGGAAGTCAATTCTTGACCAGATACAAAAGATATGTTGGATATACTGCTTGTTGGCTGAAAAACCTTTTTGGCGTCGAAAAACTCACTGACATTTTCAAACACACCCATGTGATGTATACTGTCTGAAGTGGTTATATACTGTTTGAAGAGGGTGATTTTGGCCTTTGTCCAATCACCATAATGTTGAGCTAAAACATGCATTACTTGCTGATTAGCCTCTTAAACAGGCCCAAAATACATTAAAAAAATGCTATTTTAGAGTAAAACCCTAAAATAGGGAGCAGTTCGAGAGAGTTCAGTGGAAACCCTAATTTTTGGGGTGCCCTCCCACATCTATAAATAGATAGGCTGCCCCCATTCAGGCTCATTCCGTCTGTGCAGGTTTCTCACTCCACGTGCAGATTTTAGCCATCAGCCTCCTCCCATGTGGCTGTCCAGCCCTCGAGACTATTGCCACTCCATCCGTGTTTGCTGCTGCTGCTGGCACCTTCATCCATGCTGACGTCAGCTGCTGGCGATATCATCATCTGCTGCGATCTGATCATCCAGTCATCGCTAGGCACATCAGACATTGTTTGAGCCTGCTGTTTACAGCAGATTGTGCACAGTTTCCAGGATCCGATCGGTGGTACATTGCTGTGTTTACCAGTTTCCAGCCTCCAGACTGCTGCGTTTTGGTGACGAGTCTGTTGCCATTCACTATTTAGCACTCCTACACTCCGACTGGTGGTCATGGATGTCACATTCCGACATTGCTCTGCCCTTTAGCACACTGTACACTCTTACATTCATTTACAACACTCATTCACTTCAGAGTTGTGTTCTCTCTCTCCCTTCTTTTGTTTGTGTTTGAGTTTTGAGTTTTGCGTTTAGGGTTTGAGTTTTGAGTTTTGCATTTAGAGTTTAGAGTTTTCCCCTCTGTGTCTGTGTTTGTGTCTGTCTCTTTGTGTTTCTATCGTGGTCGTACACTCTGTGTGTCCTCAGTGCAAACCCTAGCAGTTTTCTTCACATGGTATCAGAGCCGATGCTCTTGTAAAGAGTATCCTGTGGATATTGTGGAGAGCTAGTCTTTGTGCGAGGCACACAATATGACTCGTAACTGAATCACAATGTCCCAGACACCTTCTTCTCTAGTCCTATGATGTCTTATCAGGCTTCTCCATCATTGGAGGCCTTGAGATGACATTATGGACTTGGTGAGGAGGACGACACTCCACCTTCACCAGATTTCACTAACATGACAGAGGACTTTGAGGAGTACTATCGCAACAAGTACGGTGATATTTACACCCGTCCCATCAGTTTTGCTACCACATCCGGACTGGTTGGTGAGGCTGGTCACCTCTCTGATCATGGAGGACATACGACATTCGAAACGTCTGGCGATCCATTTTTATTATCTTAGCCAGGTCCAATGTCAGGTTTGTACAATTCTTTTGTGTTGCATGAATTAAAATCCTTGCCTGTTTTTTCTTTTGAGGTACAGGATCGGAATGGCTTTGCATATGTGAATTTCAATAGAGGGGGACTCATGAAGCAAACGGAATTCAGGTACATCTACAGCTTCTGTTTCATTTGAGCATATCACACACACTTCTCACTTCTCTTTCATCCCACCCTCTTCTATATCACACCTTGATTACCTCTCATCATCTTTTCAAAACCTTGGATTACACTCCACATCTGCATCACACACCCTAGGGGTTGGATCTTCCATCTCCGCTCCTAGCACATTTTCCTTCTCCACCCCATTCTCTACCTCTTTGCACCATGGTACTTCGTTAGGGGAATGCCACCCTTTAACACGGTGCCTCTCACCTTCCAGCAAATGAGCATATCCATAACTCCTAGGTCGACTGTGATGGGCATCTTCCTCACTATCCCTAGCTTCATATCTCACACGACCACTCGTATGTAGGGGTTTCTATCCTCAGCTTCTGGTGCGTCTTCACACTCTTGTTGGGTTATACCTACAGAGGGATTCCCCTCTTTTGCTTCCCATGTTCCCGTCCCACCTCCTTGGGTTCCTCATGTGGCTACCATGCCCATGCCTAGTCAACCCATCTCTACCTATGGATCCACCTTGCACACTACCCGCATGCCTGGTGGGCACTTTGGGGCCCATTCCCAAGTGTACTCCACTTCCTCATCCTACCCACTACACTTTTTCACACTATCCATCTCCGAGCACTGCCACTTCTATTGCAACAGCCAATAATGCCTTCACGGATAAGACACGTTTTAATGGGTTAAATTTCACCACTTGGTCTAATTTTATGCAACAAGTGCTTGAGTCTCATGGCCTTTGGAACCTCGTCATTGGTCTAAAGCCTATGCCGGACCCTTGACTAGCTTACCCTGATTACATCCGTCAATGGAGAGCCTGCAATGCCACAGCCAATGTTGAGTTGATGTAGGGATTGCTTCTTGAGTTTCACTCTTAGTTGCAGCACTTCTTGCTCGTGTTAGAGCGTTGGAGTCATCTTCTCGCGGCTCGTGATTGTACTCGGTGGATCAATCTCGACTTTGAGCTTCAAGAGTTTTCTATTAAGGAAGGGGGTGATCTGAAAGTCAAGTTGGCTGAATATAGGTGGTTACTTGCCGAGTTCGCCACTACCGACTCTCCAAAAAGTCAAGGGGATGATCTGAAAGTCAAGTTGGCTGAATATAGGTGGTTACTTGCCGAGTTCGCCACTACTGACTCTCCAAAAAGTCAGATGGCGATCAGGTTACATTCTTCTTGAATAAGTTGCCTGAAAAATACTTTAAATTCATTTAACACATCATCTCCCAACCTCATTGCCAACCTTCTACGAGTTTGAGTGCCAGTTCTTGCGTTACGTAAGACTGCATGATCAAGTCCACAAGAAATCCTCATCACAACCTTATTTAGAGCAGAGGGGGTTGATTGTATCTTCTTCGGGAGGAAAAACCACCAGTGGCAAGAACTCGCAAGATGGGAAGGCAAGCCAATCAAAGGTTTCTCCTCTTCCTCAGATGGAACCAAAGAATCTAGACCTATCTGGTAGCAACTCCCTAAGAAAAACCGGTTTTGTACACATTGCTAGAGAGCCGGCCATGTGGACGAGAAGTGTCGCTCCAAGGCCCAAGGTCTTCCACCTAAAAAGCCTAAGCAGATCGTTGTGACTGCACAGTCAAGTGGGGCTACGCCTTCCACTCCTGCTTCATTTGCTCCTTCAGCACCCGCCGTTGTTGCTAGACATGTGGCTCGAGTACAACCTCAACAGCCCATCTCTTTCACTAACCTTGAGGGACTGGCTGATTGGTCTGTAAGTTCTAATCCCGTTGCACTTCATGTATCTATATCACCTTCCTTCCCACCTCATTAGGTGTTCCCTTGGCAGAGTCCTGCTACTGGACTTATGCGATGGTAGCCACCTTCTTAGATTAGCATGTCTCTAGGTCCTTTCGGATACCCTAGGTCAGTCTAGCATTCATTTTTCGCACTATTAGAGTCGGGCCCATAGAATTCATTGTTCTTAGCTTTTCCCTTCTTTTGTCTTCCGCTGCATTTACTCACACACATACACATTCATTGTATTTATTTTGAGTAAGATTTTCTTTCTATTTTGTTTTGCTTTTTTGGAGCATCTCACCACTAACCTCTGTGTTTGTAGATTCTTATCTCTTTTGCTAGGTTTTGTCCTTTAGTGTAGGGCTAACTTGCAGATTGCTTTTGTCCTATCTGGGCTAGAGAATTGGGGATGTGCACCATTCCTTTCATGGTTTCATTATCCTAGGAGTGCTTGCTCTTCTTCCAGCATGGCCGTTTCCCCTTCTGAGGTGGATTGTGCAGCATCTCTCTCAATGCTATCATGGCGTTGCCTTCTACCTTGCTCTTCTAGCGGGGTGCTTCATCCACTTCATCCACTTCCTCTTCTTTCATTCCTTATGGTTCTCGGCACCATCCAAAGACCGCCATCAGACTCCTCTTTCTTCTTCGGCATCTACCTCCAGGTTGAGAGAGGGTTCCTACCCTTCTTGGTATTCTACAGGCTTCAGCACTTTGTCTTTGACATCGGATTTCCCCCGTTGTTGTACCTTATCCTTTGCATTGCATGATTTCATCATCTTTATATTAGGGCGCTTGGGCAAGTGAACAATTTTCCCATGAGGGACAGTGTCCAAGTGGCACCTGCTGCATGAGCATTCTTTAGCATGTAGCATACTTTGTATCTCATTGTGCAGAGTACCACTTGAACGGATCCTAAGCTGTTTCCACTGGTGGCTGTTGTTACCCCACCACCATCCTTCTTCATCACATGGATACCTCATCACCTATTTTTCTTTGTCATCAACACCCTGAGTGGATGGATTAGCTTGTATTGTTTTGTGATGTGTTGGGTGTAACCTCCCTACTCCCGTCTTTTGGGTCACTATTACTCAATCGATCGGATCCCATCAAATTTACCTCACTTATTAAAAAAAATAAAATCCAGTTCCATGTAGTTCCATCTGCCTTTATAGGGCTTGGTAGGCCACTGGGCAGTCGACGTGCACCCTTTGTCCAATGCCTTATCCTCTCTGGGGTAATTACTTGGATTCCCTTGGTAATATGACCATCGCCTCTGTAGTCTTGGTAGTTCATTGGGCAGCCGATGTGCACCCTTCGTTCGATGCCCTGGTTGCTTTGGGGTGGGATGCCTTGGGGTAAATAGACATCACAATAGATGGCCTAACCTTTTGACTCAGTTTTGGGTCTGAGAGGGGTGTTGAGCTAAAACATGCATTACTTGCTGATTAGCCTCTTAAACAGCCCCAAAACACACTAAAAAAATGCTCTTTTAGAGTAAAACCCTAAAACGGGGAGCGGTTCGAGAGAGTTCAGTGGAAACCCTACTTTTTTGGGCACCCTTCCACATCTATAAATAGACAGGTTGCCCGCATTCAGCCTCATTCCATGTGTGCAGGTTTCTCACTCCACGTGCAGATTTCAGCCATTAGCCTTCTCCCACGTGGCTGTCCAGCCCTGGAGACTGCTGCCACTCCATCCGTGTTGCTGCTGCTGCTGGTGCCTTCATCCTTGCTGACGTTAGCTGCTGATGACATCATCATCTGCTGCGATCAGATCATCGAGTTATCGCGAGCCACATCAGATACTGTTTCAGCCTGCTGTTTACAGCAGACTGTGCACAGTTTTTAGCCTTTGATTGGTGGTACATTGCTGCTTGGCCAAGTCAGAAGATGCACATGTGAGAATGGTTACGGAATAAAAGTCACCGTAACTAAGCCACATTACACTTTTTGATGTGGTCACAATGATAAAAGTTGCTCAGAACAACTTGAGGAATGCAAGGGTCACCATCCCTAAAATTTAGGGAGTTACTATTTTTGGATCCCAAAATCTGTTCACATCATTATCTTCGTTTTTGCACGAGGATTAATTCCCTGGTTGTGTTGAGGTCAAATTTTGCATCGATCATGGAGAATTTTAGACCAGAAGGTTTAAACGGGAAAATTATTACATGTATGCCATGTGGCACAAATTTCCAAGAGAGAGAGAGAGAGAGCTCCTCAAAATGTAATAGGCATATGGGGGAGATGGGAGAATGAAGTTTCGAGGAGCTGAGGGCAGATTGTTGCAAGAAAAATAGCTATGGAGAGACTTCTACGTCTCTGGCTCAAGTATGGAGGTAGAGCTTGCTCCCTCTGATAAACTCTCTCTCTATTCTCAGAGGAAATGCTTCGCATGATGAGCTGATTCCATCGAAGGTACAATTCTGTGTTTTCTCTAAAATTTTGCATATGAATCATTGAGTATTGGTCACAGAAAATGCAGGACAGTAAAAACAGTGAATTCAAAGATCTACAGATTGTAATTATGCACACGAATCATTGAGCTTTGGTCACATGCTGAACAGTAAGAACAATGAATTCTGCACATGCTAGACAGTAAGAATAGTGTGCCGGACACGCTGGACAGTAAGAATAGTGAATTCAAAGATTTGCAGATTGCAAATCTGCATAGGAATCATTGAGTTTTGGTCACAGAAAATGCTTTCCTAAAAGGGATGTTGATCTGGACATGCTGTACTGTTCTGATGCAGCTGGGATTTACTCCGAAGAGATGAAAACCCACTGTTCACAGGTTATGTATTTTGGAACATTATCATTTTTGTAATTTTCCATCTTTTAATTGATAAAGAAATACCTAGAGGGGCGCTGGTCTTTGAGGCCAATCCGGTGTTGAGCGAGGGAGTGTGGTCTTTGCTTATGTGTGTGTATGTAAAGACTAGGTGTTAATTGAAGGAACTACCACTTTATGTGAGTCATAGACCGGTTTCACCGACTAGTGGTCATAGACTTGGGATCCATCTCCGGTGGATGTCACACTCCGACATTGCCCTGCCCTTGAGTACATTGTACACTCTTACATTCATTTACAGCACTCATTCACTTCAAAGTTGTGTTCTCTCTTTCCCTTCTTCTGTTTGTGTTTGAGTTTCTATGTTTGAGTTTTGAGTTTTGCATTTAGGGTTTGAGTTTTGAGTTTTGCCCTTTGTCTGTGTTTGTGTCCGTCTTTTGTGTTTTTGTCGTGGTCGTACACTCTGTGTGTCCTCAGTGCAAACCCTAGCAGTTTTCTTCACACATAAAAGGGTGATTCTGGCCTTTATCCAGTCACCATGTAAATCATTAATCCTAGGATTCAATCAAAACTTACAAAAGTAATGTTTGCAACAGGTTTTTGGTATAGTGCACACTGGAATGCGTACTAGGTGACTCCCAAACTTTGCAACTGGTTTTTCATTCTGCTCAGAACTTTCCAGCTCGTCTTTTGCTCATTGCATAAGAGTTTTAAAATGATCATGTCTGAAGATGTATTAAGTTTGAAAGGGGGGTCCTTTATATCCAGTTTAGCAATCATATTTGGCTATTTACAGCTATGTCCCTCTGGCTATTGTTAAAAGGAGGACATCAACTGAAATAATGGTAGCCTTTCCCATTTGTGGGTTTAAAAAATCAGAGCTGTCATTAGTGCATGCAAAGACTATGGCAGAGACCAAGCTGAAAAAAGCAAAACTAAGTCTGCCACTGCTACTAATCAAAATGACCTTTTGGTGTTGTATTGCTTAATCATAAATGGTGAAGCTCATTACTGTGCTTCTGTCTAACACTGAAAGTCTCCTTCAAGAACAAGAGATTTCAATGTGCAGGGTGGATTGTCCTCTTCCATTTTCTTTAAAAATGTTGGAATATAGGGGATGCAAGCTCTGATTTTAGCAGTAGCAGATGTTCAGAATGTTTATGCACACAGAGAGAGGGACATTACAGTTTTGGGCTGGGACTGTTGTAGTTGAACCTCAGGTTGACAAATGTGGCTCAATTCCTTGATCCCATCCCAGTTACCTCAAGCAAAGGAAAAACTTTGTTGATGAACAGACGTTTCTCTCTCTCTGAATGAAGGCAGGAATGTGGCGTCTTCAATAAAGAAACACAAGACCCTTGGCTGTGACAGGCTTCTAGTTGAACTCAGAAAATTTGAGGGAGTTGTGGCCTGAACCTTTTAATCTTCTGAATGGGTGAAGAGTTGAAGGTTTCCTCTCCTCTCTTGAATGTCAGGGTCATTGAGCTCATCCCTTGGACCCTCAAAAGTAGATTTATAAGGATTGAAGACTTGTAGTTACGTTTAGTGTCTTCTATGAACTCCTTGACAAGCCCTTGGCATTGGGTTTTGAGTCTGTGCTTGCAGAAGTTGTCCAAATAAATTAGTTTGGCTTTGTTCATAAGAGAAATACAGGAGACCATCCTGAATTTGGCGTTCTCCATTGATGACGTTCTTCTATTAGCAAAGACATTGTGAGATTAATCTTCATCTCCATAAGGCCTATGATAGAGTAAGATGGGACTTGAATTTACTCACTTTGCAAAAGATGGGGCTTGGCCAGGTCTACTGCAGTATGGTTCATCAATGCCACAACCAGAATTAGTAAAAATGGTACATGCAGGAGTCCTTCAATCTTAGCAGGTCTACTAGGTTGAGATCCCCTGCTCTTTGTTGGGGTTACTGTCAACCGACCTTAGCCTGGATAGAATTTTGATCTTATTGAGAAAGATGAAGAAAGCAGAATATTCTGTTTAAGCTTTATGGAAGAGATTCTGATGTTTCAACACCAGTTATTAGCAGCGATACAACCGAGACCTTGGGGATCTCAGTAAGGGAGGACCTATCAGATATTTCTAGTAACCCATAGGACTTGGAAAGCTTGAAAGAACATTTTGAGTGGCTGCTATTACAGAGAGCCAAAGCTAACAGTTGGCTTGGGTACGGCAACTGCCATTTTCAGCCAACTATGTCACAATCCTGAGTAAAATTGTGATCAAGGACTGCATGGATAAGCTCAAAATTGCCTGGGAACCTAACAAGTCTCTAACTTTCTGTAGGGATGTCATCTATGATCTACAGAAAGAGATCACAAAGATGGAAAGTATGATTAGAGACAATTAAGTTGACTACAAACATGACATGTGTAAGATGGGATTGCTGATGTGACGGCTGGTTGAAAAAAATAATAAGTATTCCAATATTTTCTTATTTTTGAGCTTTCAAAACTGCTTTTGCTTTTCAAATCTGTTTTTTGTTGCTTTGCTTTTCTGGCAAAGAAAAGCTGTATGTGCCAAGTTAAGATTAACAAACAACATTAAAAGGGCTGGACACTGCTGTTTCCAGGCAGAGAAGGGCATCTACTGATCATCACAATCTGCTCTGGTAATAGCACTGTTGCTTTGAGTACCCATGCCGCTGTTTACAGCAAATTAACTGCTGAATCTACCTGATGAAGCTGCTAGATGCCCTGACTAAGCTGTTTTGTTAGCCTGCCATTTTATTTTGTTGGTCTGTCATCTCTTGGTTGTGAGCTTTGTCAAAGCTTGATAGAGACATTGGGACTTTGACAGTCATCTTCACTTAGATTGGTGTGCATTTCCTTTGTCAATGTGCATTTCTTGGTTTTGGCCAGGCACCTGTCAGCTTTTGCAGCCTGCCAGGCTGCAATCTGCCCCACGTTCCCCTGTCAGCATTTATTGCTCGACACGTCAGTAGTTTTGGTCTATGTTAGTGCTAGTCAACTAGATTAGGTTGGCCGACTGCCACATCTAGTGGCATTGCAGGCTGATGAACCAGTTTAGGGGCATTTTGACTATTTATAGCTGGTCACCACTTTGGGGTGGATCATTCATTTTTCTTCTGCAGGTGCACGCTCCGACTTCAGCATTTTCCCCCGTCTCTTGCAGGGGCTGCTGGCTGTGTCATGAGGACATGTATTTTTGAAACCTCACTTAACATGTGGATTAATCTTTAATCACATGATTAAGTAAATGTTTCACATGTGAGGTGCAACTGGGGTAAAATTGAATTTACGAGCCCGGGACCTAAGAAAATCACGGGATGTCGAAGGCAAAAGTTGCTATAAGTTATGTTGCATATGTACTTGGAGGTATTTGGTGTCAATTGTTGGCCTAGGTCATTCATTTGGCCATCAGTGTCAGTTGTTTGGTGATATTAGAGATGTGGCGTTTAATGGTACCTAACGCCGATCTAATGGTCAAAGATGGCATAGAGAGACTCGGGAGTAGAAGATGCCTAGGCAATTTAATTATTGGCTAGTCAGATTATTTTTTTGGGTACCAAAATAATTATTAGATTAATTTTTAGTAATTAAAAATAAAAAATTAATATTTAATTATAGATAATATTGAAAAACCAATTTGGGAAGCCTGCCACTTTTCAAAAATGCCCATGTAAGACTGAAAAATGCCTTTAGAGGCTGGAGAGAAGCATTTTTAGTGTATTCAGATTGCAAGAGAGGAAGGAGATGCTATTTGTCTGATTTATAGTCATTGGAGGACCTTCCGAAGCAACCGAGGTTGGCGAAGACCAATCAACAGCAGGTGACAGTATCTACAAGGCTGTTGAGACAGGGCAGTAGTAGTAAATGATTGATTTTCTTCAGTTCTTTGTATCTACAAGCTGTTTGGTAGGGCAACAGCTACATTTGATTGATTTTCAATCATTCTTCGCAATAAAACTCTGAATTTTTTCTCTCTATAGTTTTCTCTCTCATCTCTTAGCCATTTCATAGCCTTGCTCTGAAGATCTAAGCATTTGGACCCTTGGAGGTTGAGAAATTGCAGATTTCTTTGATGTAAACCCTAATTTACAGCATAAATTAGGATTTAGCAGTAGCCTCGAGAAGCGTGCCAAAAATTGGAAGCCCCAAGACTTGGATTTTTCGGAGCTGAAGGCGAATTTCAGCTAAATTCAGGTGGAGGATTAGCCAGCCATTGAATTTTGGGCATTTTCATCGTTTATGAAGTGGGTAAAGGCCAATCAAGTGCTTGAATCAGAGGTCAAATTAGATTGAAGACTTGCTGGTCACTTTGGACAGCAAGGGGAGTTTGGATTGCGAAGGGGATCGGGAGAATCCCATTGTAAATCAACTTTTTCTTCAATAAAGCCAAAGAAATACTGAAAGGGCACAAATCTTGGGACCGATCGGATGCGCATTGTCCAAGATTAATAGGTATTTTCAGATTTTCATTTATTGTTTGTTGCTGTAATTAAGTTGTAATCAGGGATTTATCACCCATCTGTGGAAGGAAGGTTTGTTGCATGCTGCACACTCCATCTCCATCTCTGTTATTGTCTTTATCAATGTCGCTTTGGGCTGTGTGCAAGGAGTGATTAATTCATCATTGTATTCAACATTCTTTCCATATTGTGTAGATTTCTCTTTCATTCCTGTTGTCTTTTCTCGTCTCCTTTCCACTCTGTACGGGTGTTCCTATTCTATTGTGCACTCACATGTTGTCATCGCCTAAGTGAAGACATAGAAGTTTTCTTCAAAGAAGACTACCTTATTGTTGAAAACTCAAATTTTCAACCTGTCGTTTATTGCAAAAAACACATATTTTTTGTGCTTTATAGGTGCTTTCGGCAAAGGTAGGGCATCTATAATTGCTTTCTTTCAGGTGTAGTTGATTATTCTCTCCATTTAGGGTCTTCTACAGCTAAGCACAAAAGATTTAGTGTGTTTCTAGGTCTAAAGACATGGAATATCACAGGTTCCAAGGCTTTGATGACTTGGATGAGGAGTCTATTCATACTCTCTGAGAAGGTGGTGTATTATCACGAAGATTGAAGGTTCAAACCTCGATATTAATAGGAATCCTCTCTTGATAGGTCACATAGATCAGAGCGCATCTCCTCTCTCCATGTCTCCCATAGGGTTTGTTCTTTTGGCCCTAGGATGCCTAAGGCGACACTTTTCATACAGGTGCCCATTTTTCCTTCTTTACTCAAAGACAATTGTTTGGACAGATCAAACTACTTCCTTTGGTCTTGCAAAGTGGAGTGTATTCCATGTTTGGAGGATGGGTCAGAGAGTATGGGTTGGATAGTGTATCCAAGTTTCTTTGCATTTATTGGAAGGGCATAGACTTCACAAAACTTGGTCAATATCTTGAGCGCACAAAAGGAGAGCATTGCATTATTTGAAGAATACTCATTATGAAAAACTATAATACGTAATGATGAACATATTATATCTCATTTATTCAAGTCAATACAATCTTTCTCTATAGTACATTGTAGGATATAGTATTTGCATATATGTAACTTTGTATGATTCAATTTGCCAACGTATTGTGAAAGCTTTGCATCTTTATTACTCTCCTCCTCTATGGGTATATTCAATGCAAGGAGGTAAATCGCCAATGTACAATAATGCTCCACAAGCTCCAAAGGTGTTGTACCTAATACACTGCCCATGGAAACAATGCACACTGTGAAAATGGTTATTTTTTGTGTCTTGTTGACTTGGAGATGTTAGCAATTGATGTCCTTAAGTCTCTATTTATGTTAGGAAGTAATGCCAGACACACTCTAACTCATACTCACGTTAGAAAGTCGAAGAGTACGAGTCAAGCAATATGAACTCAGTTAGTGATGTTAGATACACTCTTTAATTCATACTCACGTAAGAAAGTAAACATAGTAGTGATGCACCACATATCAGTGTTAGATGGGCAAAAGGTGCATGAGTTGCAAACACAGATCAAGTTGATGACATGCCAATTGAACAGAAGGTTGAATAGCAAAAATGTAACACAAGAGAGTGCGAGTCGGGCTAGGTCGTAGTAGATGATCCAAAATGCAAGCTCAAGGATGATGTTTGAGGCAAGGCAGTAGTAGCAGGTTTGTTATAACACAACGTGGAATGCGAAGAATAGAAATAAAGATAGCCTTTTGGTGTCATAAAGACGCGAAATTTTAGTGCTTTGCTTGGCATTTGATTAAAAGTTAATCAAATGTGCTAATTTGACTTGCAAATGTGAGGTGCAAGTTAATTAATTTACAGTGTGGGATCTAAGATCTCGAGATATTAGTTGGTGCTAAAGGCAAAAGTTATCATAAATGTATGATAGGTATTAGGTGATACTTGGTATCATATTTAGATGATCAAGATTAATTTATTGGCTACTAATATTAGTAGTAGTAACATTAGAGATTATGACTTAATCAATTAATTAATGCTAGTCTAAGGGTTAATAACTATTTACGGATGCTTGAAAGATGAATTGGTCTAGCCAATTTAATTATTAGTTAGTATAATAATTTTTTTTTGTAAATTAGAATAACTATTAAATTAAATTTTAAAATTAATTTAATAAGATAAATAATTTTAAAAAATGAGATTAAAAGGTTGTCACTTAGCAAAACTTGTCTATATAAGTGAAAAACGTTTTTAGAGGTTTTTGGAAGTCTATTCACACCATTGTGAGAGAGGAGACAGAGAGTAAGAAGATGCTAGCCACTGGGGACAATTTCTATAGTATGTGACAGAAGTTTGGAGTCCTCTAAGAGTAAGTGACAATAACCCAAGGTCCTTTTAGTGCAAGTGACAGCATATAGGAGGGGCCAACAATCTTTGTAGTGATCTTAAGTTATGGTGACAACTTTCATGGCTGTTTGAGTAGGTCAACAATAAATTTTTAGCATTTCTCGCGATGTAACTTTGAATTTTATCTCTATAGTATTTTCTCTCATTTTTCAGTCATACCTTAAATTATCTCAACAAAATCTAGCCATTTGAGTCATTAGAGATTGAGATATTAGAAAATCTTTGTTATAAATCTTAAATTTCAGCATGTAGTGACATGAGAGGCACGAAGATCAAGACAACAGGTGTTAGTTGCGTGCGGTGAGACAGAGAGTAGATTAGAGCGTGTGTACGTTTTTAGGTACAATGATGAGTGTGTACATCTAGGTTTTTAGATAGATATATATGTGTAAGTACAAGTGCTAAGGGTGTGTTCACACTCGAGTATATTTAAAGGCACGAGGCCTTTATTCCCAACAACCTCCCACCTAAAGGCAATGTGCCTTAAGAGGAGAAAAGAATCAGCTAAGTCTAGATATGTACAAAACTGAAATACATATATCTATCCAACTCCCATCATTTGTCGGCAATGAGCTAACCGTGCTATTGAAAGACCCTTCGTAAGTAGGTCTGCGGGTTTATCATGTGCATGCACTTTGACAAGTTCAATGCTCTTGTTGTTAAGTACATCTCTAATGAAGTGGTACTTTACCTCTATGTGCTTTGTCTTTGTATGAAAGACATGATTCCATGCTAGCATGATAACACTCTGATTATCACAATGAAGAATATGTAACTCTCTGATGCCAAGCTCTTTCACTAGATGTGAAAGCCATAAAGCCTTCTTATATGCCTCAGTGGCAGCCACATACTCTGCCTCTATAGTAGACAACGCATATACCTTCGTAGCTTGGAGATCCAAGAGACTGCTGCTCCTGTGAAAGCAAACACATACCCAGAAGTGGATTTTCTGTGATTTGCATGACCAGCATAGTTTGCACGCGTAAAGCCAACAACAGATGCCTTTTGCTTTCCGAAGCAGATGCACAACTCCTTTGTGCCTTTGAGGTATCTTATAATAGCTTTCACTGCATCCCAATGCTTCTTGCTAGGGGTTGCCATGTATCTGCTAACCACTCCTACTTCAAAGGCAATGTCAAGATGTATAGCAACCATAGTATACATCAAAGTGCCAACATCTAAAGCATATGGTATCTTGGCCATTTTAGCCTTGTCATCATCAGATGTAGGGCTGTCCTCTGCATTGAATTTCACATATGGAGGCAATGAAACCCCAATTGTTTTCCCCCCCTCCATATTGAAACGCTGTAAAATCTTGGAGATATACTCCTGTTGAGATAGATAGAGTAAGTCTTTTGATCTATCGTTGAGTATTCGCATGCCAAGAATGTGATTTGCATCACCAAGATCCTTCATGTCAAAGTTGCCATGAAGACTTTGCTTCATTGAGTCCAAGGCATGAGTATCCCTACCAGCAATCAGCATGCCATCTACATACAAAACCAAGATAATTAGGTTGCCATTTGCTGTCTTCTTGGTGTACAAGCAGTGATCCACTTGACTTGTATGAAAGCCTTGAGACTGCATAAATGTATTAAACTTATGATACCATTCTCTTGGTGCTTGTTTCTGTCCATACAAACTCCTTTTGAGTTTACATACCATCTTCTCTTTCCCTTGTTCAACAAACCCTTCAGGCTGGTATATATATATGTCCTCATGCGGATCATGTAAGAATGCAGTCTTTACATCCATTTGTATGAGCTCCACATCTTTAGTTACAACCAAGCCCAAAATGGTTCTCAATGTAGTGATCTTGACTACAGGAGAGAAAATCTCATCAAAGTCAATTTCATGCTCCTGCTTGTATCCCATTGCACCCAATACTGCTTTGTACTTTGGTGAGGAACCAAAAGTGTCCATCTTGTAAATCCATTTGCATGGAAGTATTTTCTGCCCTTTAGGCAATTGTACCAAGTTTCAAGTGACATTTTTCTCAAGAGATTCCATCTTTGACAACATGGCTTTATATCATTTCTTGTTGTCCTGTCTGTCCATTACTTCCTTGAAGCAAGACGGTTCACCACAGTTGATCAACATGACATAATCAACCACATTGCTTGCACCAGGAACAAATTTGTTAAGTTGTGTAGTAGTTCTAGACGATATTCTAACCCAATGGTCATTGTTTGTTGGCTGTTTCTGTAAATTTCCATTTTCAGCATGCTGTCTTGGCATTTCAGCCTATAAATTAGCATTAACAGCTTGCTGTCCTGGTTGTTCTTGTGGCTCATTATCATGGGCAATAGCTGGCTGATCATTTCTAGCATCATTTTTTACATTTACAGGTTCATTTATAGCAAGTATTTGCTGTTGTACAGCGGTCATATTTTGTTGTCTAAAAGGTATTTTTTCTCGCAATACAACCCTACGGACCTCCTCAATCTTTTCGGGTTGTTTGTGCATGCTATCTTTCCGAAAGATAACATCATTGTTGCATACTACTTTTCTTTTCTCAGGATTCCATAATTTATACCCCATTTTACCCTCGTCACCATATCCTAGGAAAATGCATTTACAGGAATTTGGCTCAAGGTTGCTGCGTTTTTCTTTACGAATGTGCACAAAAGCCTCGTAGCCAAACACTTTCAAGTGAGCATATGAAGTTGGCTTGCTCGATCACGCTTCTTGGGGAACTTCCCCTTCATTCCCTCGCACCCACGTCCCCACCCACCAAAGATCTGTTTGGTGATCGATTAATCAAGTGTATGGCTGTTATAATAACCTTTGCCCAAAAACCATGGGGTAATGCAGCATGAGATAGCATCATACGGACCTTATCCTGTATGGTCCGATTTGTATGCTCTGCAACTCCATTTTGGGGTGGATTATAAGGGGCAATGAGCTCCCTCTTTATCCCTTTGCTGTCACAAAATGCCTGAAAGGCCTTGGACACATATTCCCCACCATTGTTAGAGCAAAGACACTTAAGTGTCTTATCAATCTAATTTTCAACCAATGCTAAGAATTTTTTGAACTTGTCAAGCACTTCATCCTTGCTACGAATATGATAAACCCATACATTTTGTGTAGCATCGTCGACAAATGTGACAAAATATTTCTTTCTCCCTAAAGATAATCTTGGCATCTAACATACATCTGAATGTACTAACTCCAGAGGAGAAGATTTTAGCGAAAGAGACTTTTTATGAGACGTTTGTGCATGTTTGCCATAAATACAATGATCATAATGCTCAAAATCAGCATAACGAAGACAAGACAAGTAACCCAATCAAGAAAGCACTTTCATTCTTGTTTGACTTATGTGTCCCAACCGGCCATGCCACAAAGAAACACTTGGCTGCTCAGTCATGGCAACATGGTTACGTACACTAGATACATGAAGTGGATACAAAGTATCACTCTTGCAACCTCTGGCAATAACCTTAGATCCCTTACAGATCTTCCATTTCCCATCACCAAAGATGGTATGAAAACCATCATCATCTAGCTGCCCTATGCTAATCAAGCTCTTCTTGAGTTGAGGTGTATGCTGTACATGCTGAAGTGTGAAGACAGAGCCATGCTGAAATTGCAACTGCACACTACCAATACTTGCAATGTCACATGCATAGTTGTCCCCAAGATGAACAATACCATGTCGACCCCCTGTATAGTCAGAGAACCACTCACGATGAGGGGTGACATGAAAGGAAGCACCTGAATCGAGAATCCAGGTATGCATGTCATCATCTGTATTTGTAAGTAAAGCATGTGCACCAAAGTGTGAAGAGACAAAGAGTACGTCACTCCCACTATCACTGTCATGAGTAACTACATTCTCCTCTTCAATTTTGACATTGCTCTTCTTAGGCTGATTGTCTTTCTTCTCTTTCTTGCTATCATCTGTCTTCTTGCCCTTTCCTTTCTCTTTCTTCCATTTGTAGCAGTCACATTTAAAGTGACCCTTCTTGCCACAATGATGGTATTCAACATCTTTGCCACGTGATTTACTGCATTCCTTGCTATCATATTTGCCTTTCTGCTGTGATCTGCCTCTAGTATGCAAAGCACTAGAAGACTTACTGGATGCATTGTTATGTCGATTCATTTCTTCCATAAGTAAAGCACCCTCTACATTAATACACAAAAAGGATCACATTAGAATTGCTCATAACAGTCCTAAATGTATTCAAACTCTCTAGTAGAGTGCAAAGCAAGAAAGTAGCCTTAAATTCCTCATCAATCATGAACTTCAGGCAACCAGCTGGCTGAAAATGGAGTTAAACTCACTCAAGTGAGTAAGCATTGTTGTACCCTCTTTCATATGCAAATTCATAAGCTTTTTCAGCCAATACATTTTACTTGCAGTACTCTTCTGTGTATACAGTTCTTCCAAGCGAGTCCATATAGCATATGTAGAATCCAAACCTTCAATATTAAATAGGAAGGCATCAGAAATCGATAGCTCAATGGTTGAGTGTGCAAGCTCATTTAACTCATCCCAATCTTCCTATTCCACGTCCGCAGGCTTTGCCCCTTTGGTTTTGATCAGCTTTGCCTGCTTCTTTTGCAATAGGATATTATAGCATTGCTTTTGCCAAATTGCAAAGTTATGTGCTCCTTCAAGCTTCTTTATGTGTATGAGATTACTGTTGTCACTGCTGCTAGCCATGATTTTTAGCCCAAATGTGACAAAAAAAACAAATGTAGGCCCAAAACTGTCACCCAAGTGATCATGCTACAAACAAGTACCAACTAGTAATAAATAACCACGTAGAAGCACAAATTTCAAATTTGTAATTAAATTTTCAAAAGCACCAAACAATGTGCTACAAAATTAGCTAATTGATTATAGCTGTTCCAAGGGTATTTACATCACATTACATGAGAAATCCCAAAATTTTAGCTGCAATTTCTGTTGTACATGACCCACGGGCATAAAATTTGACACGAACGGTCAAAAGCCCCAAAATTTTTGTGCTCAAAGTATCAACCACACATGTACATTTTCTTTGTAATGAATAGAACATGTCAATTTTGCCAAAATAGAGCAATTTTAGCAAAATCCCTAAATTTTACCAAGTGTTGATATCCAAATTGC